>NW_028318377.1:7442183-7600853 GCF_062004578.1 Staurois parvus
TTCCCCGGAAAGTGGCTCTTTCCCGCAAGTCCCTTGACTGGCTATTGCACTCAGTTCATACATTCAGCTCAGGATCAGTTGGTGGGAAAATGTTTCTCTAGATTATACAGCATTGTCACCAACTACACTGAAGGGCATTAAGGTATAAAAAAAAAATAAATAAAAATCCACAGATACACAGCTTAGGCCCCATTCACACTTGGTGATTTGGAATCTCTGGCAGAATTTTTGCGATTCCAAATTACGGTAAAACGTGTTTGTGTGACATAATTCTTAAATGGCAAATGAAGTGCAAAATCGTGGCAAAATGCACCTTTAAAAAAGTCACATGAAGCTCACCACCCAAAGAGGAGCAGGAGCTTCTTTTGGGTTAACAAACGCGCATAGGGTAGTCCAGTGAAGTGAATGGGGTGCCTTATGAGCGACACATGGAAATGTGTAAATTGGACTTTAAGAAAAAAAACAAAACAATGTGAACGCTTGTTCTTGCTACATGAGCTGTGGACTTGTGTCCATAATAGAACTGTCACTGATAAATAAATGCTACAAATTTCACACAAAATCTGAGGTGTGCCCAATACTCATATCCAGTTCTATTCCAAGCGGTCTAACCAGGGCTGTGGAGTCGGAGTCGTGGAGTCGGAGGAAATTTTGGGTACCTGGAGTCGGAGTCGGCAAACAATGCTCCGACTACGATTAAATTTAGATTGGAATTAAAAAAAAAAAGCAAGTTTAAATGTCCCAATTCACAAAAAGTTATAATTAATGACTTCTCTACTGTAAGAATAAAGACCAATGCATGCAGTGCCTCATGTAACCGCAAAACGAACACGTTAAGTGACCGTGAAGAAGCATGCTTTTCATGTGCTTCACTATATGGCACGCAACGCACAATTAGGAGCGGCAATACTTATACTTTCCATAGTGTTTTACAGATTTTGTTTTTGGTTCATATAGATAAGCTTTGTTTTTGTTCTAAAACAACCAAATAATGTGGTTTGTATTTTTGGACTGGTAAAGTTCCTGTTCCTGATGTTTATGCCTGCTGCTACTATCCAGCCACATGATTAATTAATAAAAAAAAAATTAATAAAACTTTGTTGGTTTCATTGTGTTTGTCTTTTGCTTAAACTGTTCAATACAGTAGACTGTTGGCTTCCCAGCCAGTAGTCCTGTGGTAATGACATGTATGTTGCCTTTCTTTCCTTCAAGGAATGTATAAAATACATTCGCATATTAATACAGAGGAGTCGGAACATTTATCTACTGACTCCACAGCCCTGGGTCTAACCCAGTGTTGGGGAAAACGGCTGGAACCTGAATCCCCCTCCAGTCAATGACTGTTTGTTCACCAAGCCACTGACTTGTAAATACATATTCAACTGCAGTCAATTCACTGAATCCCACTTCCCATTCTCAAAACAGCTTGAGCTGGTCAGTTTTGAAACGTTAACGGATGAAGACAATATTGACAATGCCAGATGGCTACAGCAGTCTCTTGAAGCCAGTGTGCCGTGAAACCCTAGGTTTCCTCCAAAGACTGCTAGGGGATCGTTGAGCGTGAAACCCTAGGTTTCCTCCAAAGACTGCTAGGGGATCGTTGAGCGTGAAACCCTAGGTTTCCTCCAAAGACTGCTAGGGGATCCTTGAGCTATGAGCAACTCCCGACTCTCAGATAAGTGACCACTGATATCTTTAGCTGTAAGAGTGGACTCTGCACCAACAAGGAATGTAAGAGGAGATTCTTCCCTCAAACCATCAAACCAACGTACCATTAGATCTACACACTGTAATTATTAACAGGTTCAGCGAGACCTGAAATTTCAAAGGTTCCTCTTTTGTTAAAAAGGTTGAGCTATAGCTCTGACCATCATCCAGCCAAGATAATAAAATCCTCTAAGGACTTGGTATATATCAATAGCCACTTTCAGAACCGCCAGCTGTAATGACAGAGATGCTGCAAAACGCACACCTAAACTCACAAGCCAGATGTATGTTTTTTAATTTTAAGAATAAAATCTCCATGCAGTATTTAAATCTATTGAAGTGCACAGCTGCCAGACTAATCCGCTCTCACACAAGCGCTCCTCCAACAGCCTGCACAAAACCCCAGCAAATTCCTTTTATAGTATGCAATTTGCAATGCAAGCACCCTCCCGTCTCTGCTCTACTCATTCCTGCAATAGGGAAAGGGAGGCAGTAGAGCCAGGCAAGTAAAAATTGTAAAAGGGCCCCAAGCACAGCAAGGCTTCATTGGAGATGGTTGACCCAATAACAGAAGCTTGCACGGCCATGCATTTCCAATGACAGGGCAACATAGTGTAGCTTATTAACCTGTAAAACCTGCAGAAGCAGCAAATTGGCTGGAAACCTGCATGGCCCATAGGCATGCCGTCTAATTCTACAATGTTACAGTCATTCATCAGACTTTTCTTATGAAAGAGCTTGCATCATTTCCTGATATGCCCGTCAGCCTATAACAGCAGGCCTGAAACTGAAAGGCTGGCATTTACTGGCTGATGGGAGGAGTCAGCAGGAGTAAACAGATGACAGAAGTCAGGGAAGTGCTTGCAGTTCAGATACTCCAACCAACACATTGCCAGTATCTTAATCCGATAGAAGGCAATGCATGACCCAATCTTGTGACAGCTTTGAGATTCTGCATCCAGCAAACCATTTGTTTCTTAAATTAAAAAAAAACTTTAAATCTGGGGAGGACACATTAAATACAGAATTCAAGAGCCAACCTGTCCATTCCAAAAGCCAGCTCGACAACTAGAGGACAGCTGAAAATGTAGGTGCCAGCTATCATTTTTAAGAAGCATTGGCTACCTGAATCAAGGAGACTATTGCATCTGTGGCCTTACAACACTGTTGTGCTCACGGAGATCAGTTATCAAGGAAAGAGTTTTAAATGTTCTGACCTAGTTTAAAGCAGGTTCTTTAGTGGTGCATTGGTTTCCTCCAACAGTAAAACACTGGTTAAATCCATGGCCAACATTAGGAACTCCAGGTTCGATACTGTGAGACACTGGGACTGATACAAATGGCCATGACTGCTTAGATACTTTGGAGAATAAGTCAGTAAAAGGCTAAAATGCTTAAGAATGATCAGTGTATCTACATAAATCAGGAGAAAGTTACATCAACTGGCCATAGACGGATCGATATTCAGCTGGAAGTGGCTGAGTTTCGATCCATCTATGGGCAGATGAATTGTACGGACAGGCTCCCCGATGGCAGAACACAATAACACGGCAGGAGGCATTCCCTCAAACACTGGCTGTGTTGATGGGGGAGTCAAGCAGTTTTATTTCCTTCCACCTGTATTGAAAAGGAAAGAAAATTGCACAATCTATGGGCTGCTCAAGTCATGGAGGCTACTATTGCCGACTTTCTTGCTTTCATCCAATACCAAAGTTAATCAATGGCCACGTGTTGAAGCAGGCAAACCCAACACAACGCATACTTTACACCCAACCACTATTGCCTTCCCATGCCTTTATTTAAATAAAACTCCAAAGGCAGCCCTACAGATCGAAACAAAGGACATGGAAAGTAAAACCTAAAAACACACCCAAAGACCATTAGCAATATTTAAGAACCGATAATGGTTGCTTATTCATTTCCTGCTCATACTACCATTCAATTCACATAGCTACATATTGCAGAATAAAGAGAGAAAAGAAAAAATGCTTTCTCATTGACATGTGAAGCACACGATAATGTCATGTATGGCAGGGCTACACCCCTCGCACAACATGACTCACGCGATCAACAAGCTAGCTTGGCGCTCCCCTCCCCAACTGTATGCTGAAGAATCTGTTCGTCCCAAGTTTACACACGATACCAACCCCCTCCTCAGTAAGGCAGACAGCACGTACACATAGGAACTTGCAAACCCACAGCAGCTGGGGGTGGGGGAAGAGAAGCAAAAAGCAGCAGACACGGTTGCAAAGGATATTCACTCGAAAACAATGGCTATCTCACTGCTTGGGCTGGGTCACATGGCTTCTTACACACACACAAAAAAAATGATTAGCCAAGAAGGTATGCAGCGAAGGACGTGCCGTGAAGTTACTGAACTGAAGACAAACCATATAGTTGACTTTACAACGTGAAGAATGTTTTATAGCATACTGCACTGTTGTAATTCTGGATATTCTGCTTACTATACCGATCACGCTAGCTCCCACAGAGAGCTCAGCACTATTTTGCTCAACTCTGCCTGGTAACAGATCGAGAACATACTACGTGGAAAAACAAGTCCTCCAACGATGCCACCGCATATATACACCTCTCCTGGGACATGCACAGCCCCGGCACTACTTTACAAGGAGCCTCAGAAGGTAAAACTAAATAAGTTCACGATCAGGCAATCACAATGTCCAAATCTAACATTAAAACAAATATCTTCCCAAAGATTTATGTGGTCTTATCCATATTTGCTAGATCAGTCCTCAAAAACCAACAATCAGCAGTGGTGGATGCGCATTTGGACTCCAAATTACTCAAAGACTGATAACCGATCAACATTTTTTAGATCGTTGGTTATTTATGTTTGGAACTGTCCTGACACAATGAGAACATGACCCGTGTTCTTTAAGGGCTGGGAATGGGTGCTCAATATACTATGCCTACCAAATAGACAAAACCCTGTGAAAAGTGATCTCCAAGCCCAGCAACCTCCTTGGTTTTCACAATAAGCATTTTTTTTACACAGAACCATAATTTAGTAAAAATGGTTTGACTAAAATAAAATGGAAAACTCAGCTAATCGGTATTTTACTGCAACTACTCTTCCAAACTTTTCTATAAGCTATAATGTTGTCTATCCTCCTTATGTCCTCCCTTTACACAACAAAAGCCAATAATGTAACCAAGCAGAAAATAAAAAGCATACATCATGGTTCTTGATGCCAGCTAGCTTCTGAAACTAATCAGATTGTAGAGGCAGCCATATTGTGGGCAGAAACAAGCTTCCAGTGTAGCCTATCAGGTTACTAGCAACAACTTACATCACAAAGGCACCAACCATACTGTCAGTCATGTCTCAGCCCACAAGATGGCTGCCTCCAGTTGTCAGCAGCAGATTTGTAGTACAATCTGTAAGAATCCGATGTGGCCCATCTGGCTAACTTACAAGAACTTTTAAAGCCTCCTGTACTCAATGGTAAGCTGCTTGTCTTCATGTGGTTAGCCTCGCAGCTTTAGCATACGGTGTACTGCATCAAGCATTCACTTCAGGCCAATCCATTAACCCAGGGCTTAAAATTGCAAGTCCTGAGCTACTAACCAGGCCTTAAAAGAGTTACTCACCACCACCAAAACACACACAGAGACCTGTACACACACACGTACATACACATGTACAGATACACACATGTACATACACAGACACAAACAAACACATGTACACCCCCCCCCACAATAAAAAGTTGCAGTACTTCGTTGTTCACTCACAGATCTGGGTACTGCACTCTAGGGGGAGGCAGAGAGCACAGCACACACTCCTTCCTTTGCTTTCACTGCACTCAGCTACTGAGCAGTCTGACGGCTCCCAGTGCCAATGACAGATCCGGCCTGAGCTCCGAGCCTGCTCAGCAAGACGGTCCTGGGGGACACACTCGCCCCCACCATAATTTACAATCGCCATTGGCGAGCAGGCGAGTGGAAATTTCCAGCCCTTTCGCAGTGTGAGTGAGGCTTACGGAAAATACAAGAGTACTGAAACTAGAGAGTGCAAAGTCTGGTGCAGCTCTTCAGAGAAACAAATCAGCTCCCAGATGTTATTGCCAGTTTAATTTAATCAAACAAGCTAAACTTAGAAGCTGACGGTCTACCATGCAAAGATGCACCAGATTTTGAATGCTCCAATTTTAGTAAATCTCCCCCCAATGTGTCTGCAAAAAACATAAAACCTCTAGACACTTTATAGAATATCAAGTACTTGTGCGTGTTCTGTCTGAACATTTGTGATTATTCTTCCTCTACTGGACAAGTTTCTTTGTGATCTAATTAACTATGTAACTACTTGGCTCATGGAAGCAGCAAAGAGATGGCTTTAAGTGGCATACCCAAACAATGCCAATGGCAGCTGGCATATGCAGACGCATTCACACAGGGTTGGGCATAGAAAGAGCAGCTCATTAGTATCAGCACAACATACTAAACATTTGTACAGCGCAAAAAGCCATTATTAACTCAATACAGTTTTAAAAGTCCAGAATAGACCTATGAGAACATCTCTTCCATTCTTCAGGTTTGAAAATGAAAGCAAGGATTGGAGCGGTTGTCAAGGTCAACAAATCCAAACATGTTTGATATCTTTTAGGTGGTGAACAATGCTAAAGTATGGAAGGCAATAGACAAAATGGTACACATCACAGGAGGACATCTGAATGTTCAGCTTGGACAACTAGATCCAACCAGCTGTCAACAGTTAAAGCAAAAACACTAATTTTATTTAGTCACTGGAGGTATTCGGGAATGGGCAGCACAGTGGTCTGGCAGAGCTAGGGTCATCAATTTAAATCCCAATCACGGCACTACCTGATTGGAGTCTGCATGTTTCCTCCGGTTTCCTCCTACACTCCTAAAGACACACTGGTAGTTTTCCTGGCTCCTGTCTAAACTGGCCCTAGTATGTGTATGCATGAATGCGAGTTAGGGACCTTCGATTGTAAGCTCCTTGAGGGCAGGGACTGATGTAAATGTATAAATATATACAGCCCCACACAAATGGTTTGTGCTATACAAGTACCTGTAATACTAATGTATGGTTGCCATTAAGATTTGTGATATTAAAGGGTTAAAATACAGTGCATTCGTGATTAGCATGGTGACCTTCATGTTCTGTTCCTGGTTAAAATTCACAACAGCACCCTATGTCTCTGGAGGTTATATGCTCCTCCACATGTGAGATTCCTTTTCAGCTGCTCTGGTTTCTGTCAAAATTCCAAAAACATGCAGGATGTTTAACTGGCTTTTGTACAAACTTAGGCTAGTAATGGTTAGTTCTAAAGTTTTGACAACAGTACACCATGAACAAAAACAATATCACCATCATAAAAAGACATTCTAACCTCTCTTGCAGGAAGCACCAGCAAGCTCAGTGGAAGGCCATCCACACAGGTCTATGATACTTCCTGGCAAATGGACTACTTCACACTTTACCAGATAAATAATGTAACATACACTTGAGATTTTATTCACATAGGGACATCATCCATGAAGCCATTCAGATTCACAACACAACTGTCTTGCATATCAAAACATGGAAAGAAAGGACCTGCAACAAAGCTTTTGCCGCCCCTCCTAGATGCCTCTGCAAAACAATGACTTTCCCAAAGATGATGGCTTTATCAACAGATTTGTCCCAAAATAAGAATGACCATTATTGCTCTGATCAGTTTCTCAGCCCCCTTTCATTTAACTATAGGGTAGGTAAAGGGGATGTGTATACATTACTACCCAACAAAGAGCAAGGGGACAGCTTTGGCCAGGAACTATCAAATGCTACTCTACTTATAAAGTCAAGTTTGATTCAAGTCAAAACATCACTCAATCCAAGCTGAAAGTCATTATATACTTTAAAACAGGGGTAAGCAACCTCAGCTGCATTACAACTACAAATCCCACCATGGCTCTAAGAGCTATGGCAGACTTGTGTTGTCTCATTGGACTTGGTTTCATCATGGCTAAAGTACCAAGGTTGCCTACTCCTGGAGCTTGGATTTACGGACCTTTACGCTTAAAAGCAAACCTTAAACTTCTAAAGGAACCAATAACCAGGTGCTTCCATTGACCATAACCGAAAGATACAAAACCTGCTGTTTCTCTAACATTTGGTTCCATCGCTCCCCGTATTTTCTAGATAAATCCACAACAACTCAAACACAATCACCAAATCACAAACTATGCATACGAATGTAGAGACACGTCTCATTCAGACAAACTCAAGAGCCAGTCAAATCCACAAGTATAGGTTCCCAAAAATGACTCATAGGAATAAAGCGTATGTCTAGCTATGATTTTTTTTGTTTTAGACAGTGCCACCAAAGCTTGATCATCTTCAAAACATACTCAAAGAGGTGCTGGGAACTTTTAGACTTTCAAGTGTAGCCAGTTGAAGGAAACTGTCAAAACAAGCTCAATAGCTCTGGCTAGGTGGCTCCCACACACAAGGCTTCTCTCAATGAGCACCCAAAAGAACGCAAACGAAAGTTTGATAATTTGTCAGTTCTTACAGCTCTGTCCAGGTTCAGAAGATTTTCCCCCCCACTTTTCGTCTTGGCTCAGACATTGACTCAGACCACCATTTGTTTTATTGTGGCATCAGTAAGACGGCCAGGAATTTACTACCGTTTGTGTCTCAATGGTGACATTTGAGACCACTGCTGAGTTCAAATCTCCCAAACAAGGATGCAATCAAAAATAAAAAAAAACGGATATAGGTTCCAAATAAAAAATGAATTTAGGGAAAGAGCTGTTCATTTTCCCCATGCATCCCAACTACAACAGAAGAACACATGGGCTAGCCCAGTCATTACTGCCACTAATTGACAGTTGCTGCATGGGCTCACACACAGAAGATGATCTTGCAGGAACTGTTCATTTGCACAAATTCCAGCTCTGGGACTCAGCTTTTTGATTAAAGTGAACTGTCAGTCTAAACTTTTCCCATTCATAGAACAAGAAAACGGGCAGTGCCAAATCTCACATGCACAGAAGGATCAGCCACCACGTCTGTTTACATGGAAGAAACAAACACCTCTTGAGCTATGTGATGGCAATTCTAACCTTCATTCACATAACAATTTCTAAACAAATTACACAGAGGCAAATCTCTGTTGGCATATCTCACTAGATCTGGGGGGGGGAACGGCGCTGCAAGAATCAAGAAGAGACAGCCAGTTCCATAGGAGTTAAAAAGAAACAAGGTGGTGCCAGACAGGACCTAGGAGTAGAGAAGCAGTGGAACAAAGACACTGCTGGATGTATAGAGTTTGTAAAGAATACTAATACATCACCAAAAGGTAAGGGGGAGGACGAAAGTTTCCTCTGGGAGGGTGAATTCCCTACCCTATTTAAGAAAAAACACAAATAGCAAAAATCCTAAAAAATATGTCAGCAAAATTTACAAGAAAAAAAATCCATGGTACCATCTCTGAGAATGCTTTCCCACCATTCTGGAGCTAGAGAACAAAATCACAGGAGGCCCACTGAGAACACATAAGAAAACCAATTTCAAGCAAATATGATCATGCTTCAGATTTTCAAAGGGTATACACTGAACTTTGTTTAGAACTTGTAATAGGTACAATAGTTCTCCATTTAGAAAAAGCACAAAGATAAAACAACAATCGACAGCAGACCCTAACGGACCGTGGTGTTAACAGGACAACAGCAACAGTCTAGGACAGACATTCTCAACCAGGGTTCTATGGAGACTTTGGGGTGCCTTCAAAGGCTGCTAGGACCACAGGCAAGTTTCTCCTGCCTGCAACCACTACCTACAGTGAAGAAAAGTATTTGATCCCCTGCTGACTTTGAATGTTTGCCCACTCACACAGAAATGATCAGTCTAAAAATCGAATGGTAGGTGTATTGTAACACAGACGGAATAGCAACAAAAAAAATTCAAAAGCAATGCATGTCTAACCAATTATGCACTGATTTGTATGTTCATGAGGGAAATAAGTATTTGATCCCCTATCATTCAGCAGGATTTCTGGCTACCAGGTGTCTTTCATACAGGTAACAAGCTTAGATTAGAAGCAGTCTCTCAAAGGGAGTGCTGCTAATCTCATTTTGTTACCTGTATAAAAGACACCTGTCCACAGGAGCAATCAAACAATCAAATTCCAAACTCTCCACCATGGCAAAGACCAAAGAGCTGTCCAAGGATGTCAGGGACAAGATTGTAGACCTACACAAGGCTGGACTGGGCTACCAAACTAGTAGGTGACAACAGTTGGTGCAATCATTCGCAAATGGAAGAAACACAAAACAACTGTCAGTCTCACTAGGTCTGGTGCACCATGCAAGATCTCACCTCGTGGAGTGTCAATGATCATGAGAGCAGTGAGGAATCATCCCCATAACTACACGTGAGGATCTTGTCAATGATCTCCAGGCAGCTGGGACCACAGTCACCAAGAAAACTATTGGCAACACACTACGCCGACAAGGATTGAACTCCTGCAGTGCCCTCTGCTCAAGAAGGCACATGTCAAGGCTGGTCTGAAGTTTGCCACTGAACATCTCAATGATGCAGAGGACTGGTTGAAAGTGCTGTGGTCAGATGAGACCAAAATTGAGCTCTTTGGCAGCAACTCAAGTTGCCGTGTTTGGAGGAGGAAGAATACATATGACCGCCAAGAACACCATCCCTACTGTCAAACATGGTGGTGGAAACATTCTGCTTTGAGGGTATTTTTCTGCTAAGGGGACAGGACAACTGCACCACATCAAAAAGGGACAAAGGATGGGGCAATGTACCATCAAATCTTGGGTGAGAACCTTCTTCCCTCAGCCAGGGCATTGAAAAATCAGTCGTGGATGGGCGTTCCAGCATGACAATGACCCAAAACACATGGACAAGGCAACAAAGGAGTGGCTCAAGAAGAAGCACATTAAGGTCCTGGATTGGCCAAGCCAGTTTCCAGACCTTAATCCGATTGAAAATCTGTGGAAGGAGCTGAAAGTTCGAACTGCCAAACGTCAGCCACCAAACCTTAATGACTTGGAGAGGATTTGCCAAGAGGAGTGGGCCAAAATCCCTCCTGTTACAATACACCTACCATTCGATTTTTAGACTGATCATTTCTTTGTGAGTGGGCAAACATTCAAAATCAGCAGGGGATCAAATACTTATTTCCTTCACTGTATGTACGTGGAGGGTGGGGGAGACTGGTCACATCTACACCAACCGCCCATGAAATAGGGTCACTTCTACACCGACCGCATGACTATTAGTTAAACCCCATTCTTTAACTTAAGTCTCTACAACTTACTGATCACACTATCATGTACCATGAGCTACAGGTCTACTAATCTTGAGCAGAGAAATGAAAACCATTTCAAAAGGTAACTTGGGGGGGGAGGGGAAACCAGTTGAGAACGCCTGCTCCAAGATCATGGATCCCTACCGTAAACTAAGAGGATGCTTTGACTACCAAGACAGAAGAAAAGATTGGGAATGTGAAGATATAACATATTACAACCCAAACAGTCATTGTACAACATAATCATTAATCAAAATTACTTCTACTATTCCAGTACCATGCCCACCCCTACCACCAGACAGACTCGAGAACAAAAACCTTCCAAAGAGGGAAACCCAACAATATTTCAACAAATACCACAACATGACATGCAGCACTGAAAAAATAAATGCCGCACACAGTACATCTCTGCTATGCATGGATGTTACCCTGTGTTAACACTTTAGAGACCTGACAAGTTCAGAAAAAATATACATTGTTCTGCCAGAAATGCACTCTGCTCCTAGGTCCCATGCACTGTTTTTGTGGACTGAGTGGTGTCAGCCATGCCCAATGTCTAATGGTAAACCACTCAACCGCTACCAATCTCTGATCTTTAACATAAAAGGTTAACCATTCTGTGACTAGGATAAGAACTAGGAGGCCTCTTTGAGGTGAAACAGGTGGAGTGAACAGGACAGCTTTGATTTTCTGACGTAATTAACAGGCATTTTTTTTGCAATTATCAAACACATAACAAAACAAATTTTCAATGGTAGGTTTTAACAGACCAAATAGATATTTATTGTTGAGGTTTATATACAACATATGAGCACAGTCTTCATCAAGCAGCTGTCAAGCATTTCCATACGATGAGAAGAATAAAGTAGACTGCACAAGCACTCAATTACCTTCAGCTCTGTACAGCTCACTTCTTTATGGGAAGCAGCCCGTATGATGCCGCTCCTCCATGGCCAGTCCGCTACGTGATCGGTGTCAAGCTCAACGTCGTCCCCCAACACACAGGCAAACTTCTGTCCCACCAGGACATGCATGCTGTCTTGGTGCACAAGCACCATCATGGAGGTTTCTAAAGATGAAACAGAATGAGACACGTTACAGGCTGACCTTACCCAAAACTAAAAGAAAATGCATAAAGAGAATGTTCTTCACTATCAAAAACAAATTACGGGGTGTCTTTGTGAAGCCACTCTACTTTTAAACACCAATGTCTGGTTTACAGCCAGGGTCATACATGCAAATAGCACAAGTCCCCGCCCCTTCACTGCATACCAATGAAAGCACGTGACCAGGAAGCAGGTGGCTACATATTTACACGAAGAGGAAACACATGGCTAGGAAAATAGGAGGTCAGTGCCATCTAGATTCATAAAAGGCAGTTGTGAATAACCTGAGACATCCAACCAGGAACCAGTCCAGCACATGACCAGGTGGTTAGATAAGACAGATGTTATGGGGGGGGGGATCTGCCACTAAGGAGCCACTCTACATTAGCTACCAATGTCAAGTTTATGGCCAGGATTATACATGCAGTAGCACAGGTTCCCGCATTGTATACCAATGAGATCAAATGACCAAGGAAGCAGGTGGCTTAATGTTCACATCTAGAGGTGACACTTGGTTGGGAAGACAGGGTTCACCTGGACATATCACCCAAGAAACTTAACCCCAGTTGCAGACATGATCAACCTGACACATCCAACCTGGACAGAGGTCCAGATGACCTAGCCAACCAGGACAGTGTCCTACATTAAGAGAAACTAATTATGATGGATGTCTGCCACTGTGAAGCCACTCTACATTAGACACCACCTCCAAGTTCTAAAGCGCAACTCTACATTAGACACCACCTCCAAGTTTGTGGAGCAACTCTACATTAGACACCACCTCCAAGTTTGTGGAGCAACTCTACATTAGACACCACCTCCAAGTTTGTGGAGCAACTCTACACTAGACACCACCTCCAAGTTTGTGGAGCAACTCTACACTAGACACCACCTCCAAGTTTGTGGAGCAACTCTACACTAGACACCACCTCCAAGTTTGTGGAGCAACTCTACACTAGACACCACCTCCAAGTTTGTGGAGCAACTCTACACTAGACACCACCTCCAAGTTTGTGGAGCAACTCTACACTAGACACCACCTCCATGTTTGTGGAGCAACTCTACATTAGACACCATCTCCAAGTTTGTGGAGCAACTCTACACTAGACACCACCTCCAAGTTTGTGGAGCAACTCTACACTAGACACCACCTCCAAGTTTGTGGAGCAACTCTACACTAGACACCACCTCCATGTTTGTGGAGCAACTCTACATTAGACACCATCTCCAAGCTTATGGCCAGGGTCATACATGCAATAACGGTAGTCTCTGCCCCTTCACTGCATACCAATGACAGGACGTGGCTAAATATTTACATCCAGAGGTGGCAAGGCTAAAATGATGTGGGGGGGACACACGTCTGTCTTCTAGATTCATAAAAGGCAGACATGATCAATTTGACCAAGCCAACCAGGTTGGGAGCTAACATATCCAACCAGGACAGGGTCCAGGTGGCTTATATGGTGGGGTCACCCAGACTTTGCAGCCCAGAAAGGCAAGCTCAGTTCCTCCCACATTTACAAAAGGGCAGATATGATCAATCTAACATATCATTCCTTAACAAATGATTGGTATCTGCCATTGCAGAGCCACTCTACATCAGACACCACTGTCAAGTTTACGGCCACGATCATACATGCAGTAGAACAAGTCCCCGCCCCTTCACTGCATAGCAATGACAACACGTGACCAGGAAAGCAGGTGGCTAAATATTTACATCAAGAGGTGACACATGGTCAGAAAGATGGTGGTCACCTGTGCTTGTCACCCCAGAAACTCAACCTCAGTTCCTTCTAGATTCATACAAGGCAGATGTGATGAATTTGACACATCCAACCAGGATGGGATCTAACATATCCAACTAGGACAGGGTCCAGCACATCACCAGGGAGAAAAATATTTACATTCAGGGGTGACACATGGTTAGGACAATGGGGGTCACCTGGACTTGTCATCTCAAAGACACAACCCCAGCTTCTTCTAGATTCCTAAAAGGCAGATGTGATCAAACAGACACCTCCAACCAGGATGGGATCTATTTTATCCAACCATGACAGGGTCCAGCACCTGACTAGGTGGCTAAATATTTACATTCAGGGTTGACACATGGCCAGGAAAATGGTGGGGGGGGGACCTGGACTTTTCAACCTAGAAACGCAATTCCACTTCCTATAGAAAGATGTGATCAATCTGGCGCATTCAACCAAGATTGGGTCCCGGCAACAAGGTCCAACGTATCCATCCAGGATGCGGTTCACAGTGTCTAACCAGGATGGACTCCCAACCATATCCAATCAGGAATGGGATTCAACCAGGATAAGGTCCACACATCCAACCAGGATGGGGCACAGATCTAACTCATCAATGGTGGGCAATGCCAAGGTGACGGCCACTACAAGGGGCTACAGCCCCATATACATGACCACCCATGTCCTGCCTATCAGGTGACCTCCATTTCCTCCCTCATACACTAAACCTAGCCTCCACGAGCTATACAATGTTACAATATTGACATTTTGATACATTGTTACTTCGTGGTGGCCAGGTGCCCTTGCATTCCCAGGGCTTTGTATCCTGTAGTGTCCAATCACCGGGAAATGTGACAACACTGCAGGGCACAGCCCGTAGACGTCCGGGAAATAAAGCAGATGATGGTGCAGACTGAAGACTTGGAGGAATGTGCGCCCCGGGCGGTCCTACGGCGATACTCACCGTTTAGAGCCACTTTCTCTTGCAGCGGTTGTCACCTTCTCCAAGACGCAAGCTCTCCCGCCGTGTGTCACCGTCTATTGTGCTCCGCTACAGTCCGCCCGGGAGCCCTCCTCACCCAGCTCCGGTGCAGCAGGACACTACTATGCAAGCAGGAGGCGGACGAACGCTGCACGCGCACCATACAAACCGCGCCCCTCAACTTGCTATTGGCCACCGCGCTGCGGAAGGCGGGGCGGGGGATACAGCTTTCTTTCCCGATTGGGAAAACGACGCCGTCGATCAAGCTCGAGTTGCTAAGCTACTCATGCAAGGCGCCGCCCCTACTACCGCCCCCTCTGAAGTTATAAAGCGATTCCCTACAGCGCTGGGGGAATCCAATGACGGCTCCCATAGAAAAAAAAGACTATAAGTGTATCCCTCCGCCGCCTATGGAATGGACGTGGGCACGTCGCTGAGAGAAAATAGTCCGCCGCTGTTATGCTTAGGGTGGTGGTATCACTCCTCATACGCCGAGTACAGCTACTGCGGGCGGGCAATATTCACTTCCATCGCTTATGGCTGTGGCTGACAACGAGCTACCGCATCGCGGAAGGGAAAATAGTCCCGGGCAGCGGATGGAGATCTCGCAGTTCTATGGCTCTGGACTACGTGCAGCTTCGTGCATCCGCAGCGGGGAGAGCAGAGTCAGTTGGTGGGGGTGGGGTAGGAAGGCAGCTGTGGAGATGATAGGAGGGGCCCCCACACGCGCCTATTAGTCACGTCAGACCCAGAACGAGGCTGCGCCCTGTGCCTTCCCTCAGACGGCTGCCATCTTGTTTTCACTCGACGGTGTTGGCGAAGTAGATCAAGATAGGTCGTGTGACGGCGGCGGGGGCTCAATTTGGACGCCCCGGTGTTGTCCTTGGGCGATGACACATGGGGGCGACCAACGACCCGGCTCTGGGCGCGGCTCCTGCCCTTGGGAAAAATCATGAAGAGTTCCGGCGGCCATTTTGTGTGGTGGGGTGGACGTGAAATGGAGGATGGGCAGAGCCCCGAGATGGCGGGGAGAGAAGTGTGACGGGAATCCGCCATGACACCCCTCCCTGTCCAATAATACCCATCATTGCCCAATATACACTCTACATGGAGGCTTCACACCGTCTGACAGCCAGGAGACCAACAATGGAGGGACAGTTCACCTAGACATGAGGGAAATGGGAGGAACCAACACAATAGAGATCATCAATGGAGGGACAGTCCACCTAGACATGAGGGAAATGGGAGGAACCAACACAATAGAGACCAACAATGGAGGGACAGTCCACCTAGACATGAGGGAAATGGGAGGAACCAACACAATAGAGACCAACAATGGAGGGACAGTCCACCTAGACATGAGGGAAATGGGAGGAACCAACACAATAGAGATCATCAATGGAGGGACAGTCCACCTAGACATGAGGGAAATGGGAGGAACCAACACAATAGAGACCAACAATGGAGGGACAGTCCACCTAGACATGAGGGAAATGGGAGAAACTATCAACCCAATAGAGACCAACAATGGAGGAACAGTCCACCTAGACATGAGGGAAATGGGAGAAACTATCAACCCAATAGAGACCAACAATGGAGGAACAGTCCACCTAGACATGAGGGAAATGGGAGAAACCAACCCAATAGAGACCAACAATGGAGGAACAGTCCACCTAGACATGAGGGAAATGGGAGAAACCAACAATGGAGGGACAGTCCACCTAGACATGAGGGAAATGGGAGGAACCATCAACACAATAGAGACTACACCATAGATAGATAGAGACCAACAATGGAGGGACAGTCCACCTAGACATGAGGGAAATGGGAGGAACCATCAACACAATAGAGACTACACCATAGATAGAGACCAACAATGGAAGGGCAGTTCACCTAGATGTGAGGGAAATGGGAGAAACTATCAACACAATAGAGACCAACAATGGAGGGACGGGTCCACCTAGACATGAGGGAAGTGGGAGAAACCAACACAATAGAGACCAACAATGGAGGGACAGTCCACCTAGACATGAAGGAAATGGGAGAAACCAACACAATAGAGACCACACCATAGATCGAGACCAACAATGGAGAGGAAGTACACCTAGACATGAGGAAAATAGGAGGAACCAATACAATAGAGACCAACAATGGAGGGACAGTCCACCTAGACATGAGGGAAATGGGAGGAACCAACACAATAGAGACCAACAATGGAGGGACAGTCCACCTAGACATGAAGGAAATGGGAGAAACCAACACAATAGAGACCACACCATAGATCGAGACCAACAATGGAGAGGAAGTACACCTAGACATGAGGAAAATAGGAGGAACCAATACAATAGAGACCAACAATGGAGGGGCAGTCCACCTAGACATGAGGAAAATGGGAGGAACCATCAACACAATAGAGACCACACCATCCATAGAGACCAACAATGAAGGGGCAGTCCACCTAGACATGAGGAAAATAGGAGGAACCAACACAATAGAGACCACACCATAGATAGAGGCCAACAATGGAGGGGCAGTGCAGCTAGACATGAAGAAAATGGGAGGGACTAACACAATCGAGACCACACCATTGATCCAGACCAACAATGGAGGGGCAGTCCACCTAGACATGGGAGGAACCAACACAATAGAGACCAGACCAACAATGGTGGGGCAGTCCAGCTAGACATGAGGAAAATGAGAGGAACTATCACCATACCAACACAATAAAGACCACGCCATAGATAGAGACCAACAATGGAGGAACAGTCCATCCAGACATGGGAATAATAGGAAGAACCATCACCACACCAACACAATAGAGACTGCGCCATAGATAGACACCAACAATGGAGGGACAATCCGCCAAGACATGAGAATAATGGGAGGAGCCAACACAATAGAGACCACACCATAGATGGAGACCAACAACGGAGGGACATACCATCCAGACAGAATAATGGGAGGAACCATCACCAACACAATAGAGACCACACCATAGATAGAGACCAACAATAGAGGGGCAGTCCACCTAGACATGAGGAAAATGGGAGGAACCATCACCACACCAACACAATAGAGACTATGCCATAGATAGAGACCAACAATGGAGGGACAGTCCACCCAGACATGGGAATAATGGGAGGAACCATCACCACACCAACACAATAGAGACCACACTATAGACAGAGACCAAAAATGGATGGACAGTCTATTCAGATACCAGAATAATGGGAGGAACCAACACCATAGATAGAAGCCACACCATAGATAGAGACCAACAATGGAGGGATAGTCCATCCAAACATGAGAATAATGTGAGGAGCCATCACCACCCCAACACAATAGAGACCACACAATAGATAGACCAAGAAAGAAGGGACAGTCCACCCAGACATGAGAATAATGGGAGGAAACATCACCACACCAACACAATAAAGACTACGCCATAGATAGAGACCAACAATGGAGGAACAGTCCATCCAGACATGAGAATAATGGGAGGAACCATCACCACACCAACACCATTGAGACCGCGCCATGGATAGAGACCAACAATGGAGGGACAGTCCATCCAGACATGAGAATAATGGAAGGAACCACCACCACCCCTACACAATAGAGACCACACCATAGATGGAGACCAACAGTGGAGGGACAGATCATCCAGACATGAGAACAATGGGAGGAACCATCACACCAACACATTAGAGACCACACCATAGATAGAGACCAACAATGGAGGGACAGTTCACCTAGACATTAGACTAATGGGAGGAACTAACACCATAGAGACCACATCATAGAGACCAACAATGGACATGAGAATAATGGGAGGAACCATCACCACACCAACACAATAGAGACCAACAATGGAGGGACAGTCCATCCAGACATGAGAATAATGGGAGGAACCATCACTACACCAACACTGTAGAGACTACACCATAAATAAGAGACCAACAATGGAGAGAAAGTCCATCCAGACAGGACAATAATGGGAGGAACCATCACCACATCTACATCATGTACAGAGACAACACCATCTACACTATGGATAGAGACAACACCATATGAGAGAGCCATGGGACCAACAATGGAGGGACAATCCATGCAGATATGGGGATAATGATAGCAACCATCACCACATATACACCATAGATAGAGACCACACCGTGTCACATGGCAGGTTTTGCTCAACAATCTTTATATACAAATTACATTTTAATTCATAGATTCATCTCCATTGGGTTGGTGGAATAGAACTCTCATCCTATGATGATGTTTAAATAGAAATCCTATTCTATCAACTCTTTTAGAGTATATACACAGATGTATAGGTTCTATAGAGTTCAGAATTATAAGAATATTTAATATATATATAAAATAATATATTTAAAGGGTTGTCGGAATGGGATTTACATCCAATTATAACATATATATTATCATTCTTGTATGAAAGATACACCTAAATTAGTCAATAATGATAATACTTGATTGGTAATGCCTTTCTATCAACTCTACAGAGCTGTTTATAATGTTAATATTTTATAGCTTCTATCTGTAGAGTTGGTAGAATGGGGTTCCCTTCCAATTCAAGAATGTTTAAATATAAATATTAATATTTTATAGGGTTTCATTTACACTCCTAATTTGGATGTATCTTTTATTTCATATATATATATATATATATTTTTTTTTTTAATAGGTGCTTTAGGGTAAATGGAAAAGAGTCCCCATCCAATTATTTTCGTTTGCCAAGTCATTTAGATGTACCTTTTATTCAAGAATGTCTTGCACATAATGTTCAGAATCATTCACTATCTTTTTTCAATAAAAAATCATAAAATTAAATGTAGATGCAGCTTCCTTACATAAAAGACATCACATACCTCACATGGACAATATATTCATAAAAACAACACATACTGTACATGTGTGTCCCATTGAATTCAATAATATTTTATATATTTCTGAAATCTTGATATTTTTATAAACCCTGTTGAGTTGATGGAATGGGGTTCCTAGTCAATTTGTTTCATTTGTAGATTAATTTATATGGACCTTTTATTTAATAAACAATTAATGTTAGAATATGTTCTATACACTTGTTATAATGACCACAATAACCTATGAACTCTAGGGAACATCTACAACTATTAAAATAAAATATATATATGTACAATTTTTTTATATGTTCAATAGACACGATTGAATGGAGTTAAATGTGTTCCCATCCAATTCAAGAATGTTTTATAAATACATACAGTATATATAATTTTTCTTATAAAATTTCAATTTTTTTTAAAAGCTCTATAAAGTTAATGGAATGGGATTCCCATTCAATTATTTTCATTTGTAGATTAATTTAGATGTGTATATATATCAAGTTAATGTAAGTATGTGTTCTGAAGATTTGATAAAATGGAGTTGGCAAGGAATTTTCTTAATTTGCAGGAATTTCTTCTCACTTCCTGTTTGGCTTTGGGACAGGAAGTGAGGGGGAGTCTTCCCGTGGGGACACAGTTGGCGACAGAAAACCGGACAGGTTATAACCCTCCCTTGCTCCATCCAAAATGAGAAAAAATCATCTTGCCTATAATTCTTCTTTAACATAATTTTATATTCAGAGAGAGACAGAGAGAGAATCCCTGAGCACATTAGATTAATAAAGTGCACACTGTAAAGGATACCCAAGCAAGTAAACATGAAGGTCAGGACAAAAGGTATTTGAAAGAGCATGAATAATCCATGGCATTATTTATTGATGTTGCTGTGGTTCAGCACAATGATAAAGGTATGCTGTGACCAAGGGTGGACTGACCATTTGGAAACTCGGGCACTGCCAGGGGTCAGTAGGGGGCCCCATGAGATGTCCCTGGTACCTTTTTCATAGGCTTTTTTGAGTTTGGGCAAGGACACAGGGGCCCCATGATCCCCTATTGCCCGGGGACCCCATGAGTTGTCAGTCCACCCCTGGCTGTGTCCCACAGAAACATTAGCAGCTAAACCCCATTGTTGGCCTTTGGCACCTTTGGGAACCCGACATTGACAGGTACCCGCTCCCACTTTTGCTGCGGTCGCCCTCCCCATTGTATTTGTATACAGAAAAGCCAGGATAAAGGAAGATAGTTTTAAAAATGCGATTGTATGTTTAACCTTTCAGTTTTCCTAATTCTTCCTTTTTTCTTTCTCATCTCAGAAAGTTGGGAGGTGTGAAGATATATGTAACTATGACACACCTTACTGAACACATATAGACAACACTTCATTCAGGTAAGGTTTGATAACTTCTAGATTGTTGAAGGGATTTGTTGGTATACGTCCTATTCCCGTTATAGTTACTAGTTACTATGCTATAGTCTTACACAATGAGGCTGATTTACGAAAACTGGAGAATGCAAAATCTGGTACATCTCTGCATAAAAACCAATCAAGTTCCAGTTTTTTAGTCAAAACTTCATTGAACAAGCTGAAGTTAGAAGCTGATTGGCTACAATGCAAAACTGCACCAGATTTTGCACTACCTAGTTTTAGTAAATCAGCCCCACAGTCTTTTTTTATTAGGAAACTCTGAAGCAGGGGCGATAGGGGATCATGGGGCCCCTGTGTCCTTGCCCAAACTCAAAAAAGCCTATGAAAAAGGTACCAGGGGCATCTCATGGGGCCCCCTACTGACCCCGGGCCCTCGGGCAGTGCCCGAGTTTCCAAATGGTCAGTCCTCCCCTGCTCTGAAGTTCATAATTGTAAATATTTTACATGACATATCTTGTAATGTTAATCAATGTATAAATTTTCAGATGTTTTATGTATCTCAGTTGATGATTTGATGGGGGATTGGTCACGTATGATTTCAGTGCCAACTTTAAAAATGTGCCGTGGACTTTGTTAAAATACATTGTGCTAATAATAATAAAGAAAGTATCGAAATGTAATAGTTTTATGTTTTAGATTAATTCTAAACAAAAGAGAAGACAATTTCAAATAATTAGCATTCAGTAATAAATTCGGGTAAGCCTTGTTCTTTAGTTTGTACCAGGGCTTTTTTTAGCGGGAATGCGTGGGGAACGCAGTATTGGCACCTCCAGCACTGGATGTATGTAATGGCAAAGGTTGCTGAGGTGTGCTGGAAGGTCCGTTGATGCTGGCTGCTAGGGGAACTATTGTTGCTGGAGGAAATATTTTTTTTAGTGGGGGGGGGGGCGCTAATGTTTCTGGGGGGGTCATTTGGGAGGGATCTACTGTTGAGGGAGGTGTCTATTATTGCAGGCTGCTGGAGGGTTTAGAGATCTGTTGTTGGTGCCAGGGGTCTATTGTTGCTGGCTACAGGGGATCTATTTTACAGCTTTTTTTGTTATCATTAAAGGGTTACTAAACCCACAACGGTAAGATCAGTCTGTATATGCAGTAAAGCATGCTTGTTATACTCACTGTGGAACCTAAGGGGTTAATCCTCTGAAGTGTGTAAAAAGGCCCTTTGATCTTTTCTTCTCTGTTCCTCCCCTTTTTCAAGTGACCACCTCTTATTTCCTGATAAGACATACTGAACCGTAGGCATTTTGCACATGCTCAGTATAGTGCGTATTGCTAGAGAGGTTTTTTTTTTTTTTTAGGAGAGTGCATGTGATCAGCACATGGCCAATCAGCACTGTCCAGACAGAGGGTCAGGGGTTTTGCATTCTACTAGAGCAGAAAGAAGACTCCTCCTACACGCTTTAACTAGTGCTCAGCTGAACACTGATAGAAGTCACAAGACTGCTCTAACTTCTGAAGAGAAAAGGTATTTAGTCGTTTATAGTTACTAAAATATTTACATTTCTATGTTGTGTGTACTATGGGAGACCAGATCTAGTGGATGCAGGGTCCTGGGTTTGGTAACACTTTTAACAAATTCCAAATTGCTTAGTACAACAATATGATACTTGGTTCTGTATTCTCTAAAGTGGGCAGGTAGGTAGGAGGTGTAACCAAGGCATGCTGCTCAGAGGTGGATAGGGAGCAGATATAAGAGTGACTCAGAAGAGGGGAGAGTTCCTGCACCCATTCTCTGAGAAAAAAAGCCCTGGTTTGTACAGTATATTTGGAGTTTAACCTCCCTGGCGGTCTGATTATGTCCATATTTCTGTGCTCAAAGCGGTAAATTTTTTTGCATGGAAATATGTAGTTTTTTTTATTGTAGCCTGTAATTTTTAGGAATAACTCGCTGAAATCTGTCCGAACAAGAGTCTAGTAAACATCCCGGGTATGATAAAATTTGAAACATGAAATCATAAATTATAATTTAATAAATAATCATAAAAAATAATAATATAATAATAATAAATTTAATTCAATAATATAATCAAACCAAAAACACTGAAATTTGAAATATAGCGCCAAGTTTGCACATCACTGAGCAAAGTCGCAAAATCGTTTTCAGTGTCCGATGACGATTCTCCCCACGAATCATTATCACTCAATTCTGCAAGTGGTTCTAATTTACTATCGTTGTTCTCTAGCTGGTCTAAAACCGATTTTGACCTAAAGGGACGCTTTTTGGACGCCACGGACGTTTCTCAGTTTCCAGGCAGAAAGAACGGTACAAATGCAGGCAGGGAGCAGGACAAAGCACTCGGGACAAAATGTATGTGAAATGGTTTGATACAGGAATGTTTTACTATGTGATTTTAGTGTATTGAGTGAAAGTCACTTTTGGTCATTTTCAAATTTCCCGCCGTTCCGTCCCCCGTACGTCCCGAAGCTTGCAGGGGACGGAACATAGATGACAGATGCCGGCATCCGCCGGATTACATTGCCGGGGACACTGCTGGAGGGACATTGCGGGAGCGCAGGACAAGGTAAGTGAAGAACAGATGCCGGAGCAGCGCTGCATGGTAAGCCCGAGTGTAGCTCGAGGTTACCGCTTTTGGTACTTAAACTTTACCCCGAGCTACACTTGGGAATACCTCCAGGGAGGCTACGAGATACCCTTTATTGGCGAACTTAAATTATTAAATATGCAAGCTTTCAGGATGCCAATAAAGGGTTTCACTCCAAAAATTCTGAATTAATCGATATCTAATACAGTACAATACTGTACCACTTCAATAATTTATGATTTCAGTGACAAGTGTAACATGGATTACATTTTTAGGGATTTGTTTTAAGCATGGAAATTGTTTCATGGACCAAACCCGACAAATGAGTTCTGAGATGACTAGTGTTTATTATAATATCCAAAACATTAAATGTTCTTCTAATTTACTATAATACACTCAAGCAGCAATACTATATACAAAATATGATTTTAACATTGATGAATTCAGGTTTGATAATTACCTCAGTGGCAGCTATTAGATGTATTCTGATGTAATTCATATATTGTTTAGATGTTGCTGTTAAAATCAAGCAGAGCAATCAAGTTGTCCAAATTAATTATTATGATTACATTGCACACAAAAGTGTTACAAATACCAATTTACATAACACCAAAAAATAAGTTAATGTTTTCATAAATCATTTTTATTTTATAATGAATGTGGGTATTATTTATGGGTTTGGATGTGGTTTCTTTCTTGTTTATATCTGAATTTAATTTTGTTTTTGTTTTTTTAATGAACTATTTTACAAATGTGTCAGCGGTAATAATGCGACAAAGTGATATTGAAGTTTTCAATCCTTTCTGTTCTTTCAGTAAAAATGATTTTGGATGGGTTACTGGCTAGATTCTCATTTGCTTTGTATGTACTGTATACATTAATTAAGTAGAATACATTCATCTAGAAATGTCTTTTGTAATGGTAGATACATCTGTCATAAGATTTGTCCAGCCTGTTAATATCACAACTTATAAAATTGCAAAGTTTTTCGTTTTAACATGGATGCAGTGCTGTAATTTGGTTATAATATAGGTGTTATCAAACATCTGTGAAATGTATATCTTTAGGTAAAAATACAAGTAATATAAAGTCTATTTTTGGAAGGGGGCATATACTATTATTATTATATTATAATTCATGATTTATATAGCGCCAACAGTTTGCACAGCACTTTACAAAATGAAGGTAGATGTTACAGTTACAATACAATTTGGTACAAGAGGAAACAGAGGGCCCATATATTTTGATTATCAATTAGAAACGTAAAAAAATCTTTAGCAACTTAGACTTATTTGGATAGAATGGGTTAATAAATATTTATTCAGTTTAGGAGTTTGATTTTTTTTGTAAATGTAAATATATACATTTTTTGCAATTAAACAATTTGATATTACCCATTATGACTAAGAACCTTACATTTGTTGTCTCTTATTATCATTGATGTCCTTTACAGTGAAAATTAAAATTCATGTCCTCAGAGATTCAGTAATAGAATTGGCTTAAAGTATATTTTAGACCAACAATGTCACAAACATTCTAAAGCAAGTCTGGAGTAGAGGAGGTAGAAGCAAGCCATGGACCTCAGATACAATCAAAACTTGTGAGAGACCCCTAAACTTGTGAGAGACTTTTATATAGTGGTAATGCTAATTAATGAATTGTTTTATCCATTCTCCCAGTGTAGAGGAGGTGGATCTCTTCCATGCCAACAGGATAGTCTGTTAGGGTAAAATAACAGAATTCTCAAAAAGAGATAACATGGGAGTCTATTTGAAAGTCTAACAAGAAACCCAGAATGCTGACTGTGAAGTTGCAGATATTTGGAAGGCCCAAAGACATGTTAAGGAAGTTTGTAATTTCCAAATAAAACTCACATCTGTACACATGTATGAAATTTGCTTGCTCGTTACATCTCTTGAAGCAAAGAAAGGAGTGTTGAAACCCAAAATGTGGAGAGCTAAATGGATATAGTATATTTGGTGAAAAAATTTCTTCTATAAAATTGTGTCTTTGGATGCCAGGAGAGATAGCGTATTGATATCTTCAAATTCCAACCAGTCATCTACTGTAAGTTGAGGAATTACATACTGACATTTTTGTTTTGCCTTAAATAAAATGAAGAGATTTGGCAAACATCAGCTCTGAATAGTAGCTAAAAATTAGTTTAGGAGTTTGTGAAATTTAGGCACATAAGTAAAAGAATATATGTCAAATAGAATGACTACACCGGAAGCATTGCACATTATAACATACAAAAAAAAGAGCTGAATAGTATAGTTAAAGAACTCATTCACCCCTGAGCAAATTGTGGCGCATTTCCCAAAGCGCAACAAAGTTCAACATGAAGTTCCCCACTAAATTCAGTGGTGACAAGCTTTATTCCCAGACAGAATCCTGATAATGAGCGTCACATGTGTTTTTGTGCCTAACACCAGTCTCCTTCTCATAGCAACCTCAGGCTTGTGAAGAAAATGGAGGATACAGACATGTTAATGCTGGATGTGGGGACTTTCATCCATTTGGTGAGGGCCTACAAGAACCTCTGTGACTCCAGTGATGCCCATTACACAATTTAAATCAAGCAGCAGAGAGCCTGAGAAGAAATTGGCACAATGGGTGTAGCCCAAGAGCTCCAATAGCACAAGAGACCACAATATCACACAAAAATACCTAGAAGACAATACAAGGGTGACAATATATCTTACAGATGATATCACTTTCCACTGGCCAAAACTAAATGCCTTATACTTGAAAACCCTTTAATACTTCAAGAACATACATTTGCTCATAATGCTCATAAAAGTGTTTCAGAGTTGTCTGAAAATGTAGCATCATCCAGTGTTAAAGAATATTGGTGATGCCCTGATCCTTTAATGACAGCAGAGGGGACCTGGTAGACACCAGTGGAAAGCGTGCGCTTGGAACGAAAGCAAAGAAGAGCCAGTAGGAGAACTGATTCACAAATCAGCATGATGATAGATCCTTGGATGTTCATGGTGTGTGGAATTTGGAATACGCATCCAAATTATTCAAATAGTACAAGATATGTAAATGTTCAGAACATGTGGTCAATTACAACAAGATGATTTTATGGCAGGCGGCAGACTGACATCACTGGGGGTTGGCACGGTATAAGCAGATTAAACTTCAGATTTAAGACCTTACCCATCTACAAAACGTCTACCCTAGACAATCTTTTTGTTTTGAATTCACCTTTTCTGTATCTGGCTAATAGCAGTTTGTGTATGGTGCAACATTATCTAAGGCACTGCTGCCACTGACTGCTATACTTGTTGATGTCACTGAGGGTGTGCCCATTTACTTACCATACTCAGATGCAGGCGCAGACCTCTTTAAATCCTTTCCTACAACTCCCTGGGTTCCTGTACATGGTTCGGGAAGATACATTTCTTTGCTTCCCTTCTTCAGTAGCACATTGTGGCCACACCTGATGAGCCAGAAAAATCTGGGCAAGTCATCTGCAGCCAGGTGAGATGCCCTCCACTGTCAAAATTGGCAGGCGGCCAAGGCAAAATCTAATACAAAGCAGCATCTCCCCAGTTGCTACCAGAGTACTTCAGTTCTAATGCGGTGCCTCAGGCATTGGATCCCTCCAGCTGTTCACTTGTGTTATCATTGCTGTTGTGCTGTCCTACTAACAGATTACCGACAGCTAGTTAACAAAACTGACAGAAGCAGCATTGTGTTTCATTCCAAAACTGAATTTACTTCTGTGAATAGATCTGTAAAACTACATTACAATTACATACCCTTAAGTTGCAATATGATTGCACATAAATGTGTCACAAATGCATACAATGAACATATTTCTTGTAAACAGTGCAAGCAGCTACCTACAAATCACAGTGAATACATTGAAATACGATCTAGCTATGTATGTGACTTTAACACCTTCCCTTCTGGCCTATAGCAGATTGACAGCCGGGCAGGACACTCCTCCTTCTGAGTGGGCGTCATATAATGTCCTGTCAGAAGGTCCCGCTTACGCGGCTGCAGGGCCGTGCAGCAGCACGATCTGTCAGCAACTGTGTCCGCGGGACACAGCCGATGACAGATCACTACACCAGCCCATTGCCAGTATCATGTGACCTATGTGGCCAATCACAGCAGATCACATGACAATTGTGAACAATGGATGGCTTCCTTTCATGCCATCCCTTGTATACAATTGTGTTGTTAAGCTGTGATTGGTCAAAGCAGTCACATGGTACAGACAGGGCCAATCACAGTCTATCTGTATTATGTGATGAGCTTTGCCCAATCCCAGCTAATCACAACAAAAGTCTGAATGAATTAGTTTCATTCAGTAAAATGGATGCCAATATCAGTACTTTGGACTGTCTATTTTGGGGGGGTATTTGTACTATCCTGCCATTTTTGAGCCTCAAGAAATGAGATTGGCCATCAGTACACTGATTGATTGTCAGATATATATACCATGGTTTGTGGACTCTATAACGTTCCTACAGACTAAACAATATACACTAGTTTGGGGTATTTTCACCAAAGAAATGTAGCAGAATACATTTTGATCTACATTCATGAAGAAAGGTTATTTATTTGGCAAATTGTATAACAGAAACGAAGAAAAACACTTTCTCCTTGTGTCTTCCAGGACAGCCCCCCTTGAGACGTAGAGCTCCTCCCTCTGGGTCAGGAAATACGCCATCCCCTACGCCTTTAAAAGGCGGATCTCCAGGCCTCCATCCCAGTTATTAGTGTTTCCTGATTCGGAAGGAACACATTTAGGAACCTTAGGGGGTCCTTGCACTCTTTGGGGACAGTCCTGGAAGAGTGTGGGCCCAGAAGATCACTTACCTCCTCTCCCTGCGCGCCTTCCACGGTGAGTGGGGCTGGTGGCGCTTGGAAGCCTTCATACCCAGGTGGGGGACCGGCGATGGCGACGTCACTGCAGGGGAGCGGGAGTGTCCGGCGGTGAGTTGGGGCAACCGCTCCCTCTGAGCCTGCATGTTTCTCTCCCCCAGGCGTTTCGATACAGGCGTGCAGAGTACTGGGTGGAAGGGAGCAGGCGGGACTTCCGGAAAGGGCAGGACCCTGCGTTCCATAGGCCGGAGGTCTGATGCGACTTCCGGCGGACGAGGACCTGCGTTTCAGCAGGGCCCTGCGCTCCACGGACCGGAAGTTAGGTTACTTCCGGAGGCGGGGCCCTGCGTTCCAGGAACCGGAAGGCGGTGCAGTGATGTCATCGTTGGGCGCCGGAGACGCTGGTTCCAGTCTCCGCAGGCAGAAGAAAAGGCACAGGCTTCCACTTGGGAAGTCGGTGGAGCGTGAAGAACAATGGAGCTGTGATCACGCTAAAGGAACAGAATGGAAGCTGGCCCATCGCAGGCAGATCCTGGTTCCAGCACCGGCTCTTCTCAGGTAGGCTTGGGGAGGGTCCCCTTTAGCTGACTCCTGGGAGGTTGGTTGATAGTTCCCCCAGTCCCTGTGGGCAGGTGATGGTGGGGCACGCTGCAGGTTCCCCCTGACACTGGGTGTATAGCGGGGTTTTTGGGAGCTGAGGGTCCGTATTGTTATCTTTTTGTTTTTAGGTTAAGACCCAGGACAGGACCCTGGTACAGGCCCCAAAGAGAAAATGTGCAGTGTGCGTTGCTAAGTTGGGGTCTGCGTTGGGGGCTGTGCCGCAGCTGCGTTGATAGTTTAGTTAAGGATGAGTCCTCCAAGGTGTTGTCCTCCATTAAGGAGGACATGACGGTGACTTTTCAGTCGATTAGGTCATTGTTTGATAGATTGCAGACTCCACTAGGGCTTGGGGGCAGTTGACCACGGCTGTAGGGGCAGCTAGGCAGGAAGCCGCGGAGGAGGGGGAGGAGGTGGACCCCTGGTCCATCGCCTCTTCTCAGGCGGGTTACGAGAACGAGCAGAGCCCTGCTTCTATAAGCTCTAGATGTAAGTTGGCCTTATAAGATGTGGAGGACCTCTTAAAGGCTATTTATGAAACTTTGGAGATTGAGGAGGAGGAAGTGGCCTTGTCTAAGCATGACCTCATGTACCAGGGGCTTCATGCTAAAAAGACCAAGGTTTTCCCAGTGCATAGTTCTTTAATTGATACCATCAAGCAGGAATGGAAAAACCCTTCTTTTCTGGGACTTTGAAAAGAAGGTTTCCATTTGGTGAGGATCCGTCGCAGCCTTGGAACAAGGTTCCAAGATTGGATGCCCCCTTATCTAGGATTTCCAAGAGAATGAATCTGGCTTCGAAGACATGGGGGCCTTAAAGGACCCCATGGACAAAAGAGGGGAGGTTTTGCTACAAAGAGCTTGGGAGTCTAATTCTTTTAGCCTTAAACCAGCCCTTTCCGCTACCTGTGTGGCCAGAAATTTAGAGTGCTGGCTTACCCAGTTACAAAACCATTTCGCAGAGGGAAAAATCTCTGCCTTTACTTTTTATAGCGGCTGGGTTTTTGGCAGATGCCTCAGCAGAATCGTTCAAATTGGCTGCAAGATCTTCAACCTTAGTTAATTCAGCCAGGTGGGCCTTATGGTTGAAAACCTGGGCAGGAGACTCGGCGTCTAAGTTACGCCTTTGCGCCTTGCCATTTTTAGGGGATAATCTTTTTGGCCCTGGTTTGGAGGAGGCTCTCGAGCGTACGGCCGATAAAAAGAAAGCCTTTCAGGAGGGTAAAAAGAAGGTTTTTCCTAGGAAAATTTTTCGCCCTAAATCCCAGATGCCACAAAATAGAGAAAGTCAGCCCAAGAAGCATTGGACAGAGCATAAGAACAGGGGAAAAGGGGGGATTTTATTTAATCCTCCTCAAGGCCCCTCCAAGTCACAATGACTTAAGCGTCCCAGTAGGGGGAAGGTTGGGGTCCTTTCTCCCTCAGTGGGCATCTATCTCCCCGAACCCCTACATTTTAAGCCTGATTCAGAGGGGTTACATGCTGGAGTTCAATTCCTGTCCTCCAAGCAGTTTTTTAGTCACCAACCTTCCCAAAGACTGGGTGAAGGCTCAGACTCTATGCGGTCTCATTGGGGATCTAGTAGACCAGAGAGTACTAGTTCAGGTTCCTCAGAGCGAACTGGGTTTGGGGTGTTATTCCCATGTTTTTGTCGTGGGAAAACCCTCAGGCAGGTTCCGGTTGATTTTGAATCTGCGGCCTCTGAATCAGGCCCTGAGATACAAGCATTTCAGGATGGAATCAATCTATTCCGTAAAGAATATCCTTTTTCAGGGTTGTTTCCTGGCCACACTAGATTTAAGGGACGCGTATTTTCCCTTACCTAAGGATCACTGGCAGTGTCGGGCCTTGCCCTTCGGGCTAGCGTAGGCACCAAGAATTTTTACCAAAGTGTTGGCAGAAGCCTTAGTTCCCCTGAGAAAGAGGTCTATCACGATAGTTCCTTATTTGGACAATCTTCTTTTTGTGGCCAGATCTTATCAACAGTTGGCCGAAGATCTGCGTGTGGCTCAGAATCTCCTTCGGGGTCTGGGTTGGTTTATTAACAGAGAGAAGTCGGCGTTTACACCATCCCAGAGGGTAATTTAACTGGGGTTCGAGATTTCGTCTCTAGAGAAGAAGATTTTTCTTCCTTGGGAGAAGGTTATAAAGATGGACCAGATGCTGGCAAGGTTGCAGGGCAATCTGTCGGTGTCGGTAAGAGAGGTCTCAAGAGCGGTAGGTCTGATGACATCTTGTTTTCCGGCGGTTCCATGGGCAAGGCTCCACCAAAGACCACTTCAAGGTTTCCTGTTGAAAGTATGGGACGGGGACAGCTCTACATTGGAGCAGGCGGTCCAGCTCCTGTCCAAAGTCAAGAGGTCTCTTTGGTGATGGCGAAGGGAAGCAAATTTGACCAGCGGTCTAGAGTGGGGTCAGCTAGCTCCGCTCATTGTGACAACGGATGCCAGCAGTTATGGTTGGGGAGCCCATCTAGAGGAGATGACAGCTCAGGGAGAGTGGTCTCGAGCGGATTCTTTGAGGTCTTCAAATCAGAGGGAGCTGATTGCAATTCAGAAGGCATTGGGTGCCTTTGGGGCAAGATTAGAGAACCATCACCTGCAGATTCGGTCAGACAACATAGCGACAGTGGCCTACATAAACAAGCAGGGAGGTACACGGAGCCCTTCTCTTCAGAAGATTGCAGGCGGTATTCTGGCCTGGGCAGAGCGGAATCTGCTGTCACTTTCGACTGTTCATTTGAAGGGATCACAGAACTCCCTGGCGGATTTCCTGAGTCGACGACCAATCAGTCACGACGATTGGTCTCTCGACCAGGAGGTCTTTCAGGAGATAGTTTGCAGATGGGGGGTTCCGGAGATAGATCTTTTTGCATCCCAGGAGAACAGAAAGGTCAGTCAATTTTTTTCCTTGAATCCGCGGGAGCAGGCCTTGGGGATAGACGCCCTGTCGACCCCTTGGGATTTCGACTTGGCCTATGCGTTTCCTCCGGTCAGACTAGTCCCGGCGGTCCTGGAAAAATTCATGAGGGAAAAGACGAATCTAGTCTTAATAGCACCCTTTTGGCCAAAGAGGCCCTGGTTCTCCCTAATAAACAGGCTTGCTTCAGTTCCCCCGTTTCCTCTCCCGTAGAGGAAGGATCTGATCTCTCAAGGCCCTCTTCTGCATTCGTGGGTCAGGACCTTGAAATTGACAGCTTGGTTCTTGAGGAGCAGCTCCTCAAGGCCAGAGGGTTCTCAGACACGGTGGTAAAGACTTTGGTTAACTGCCGTAAGCCAGTAACCAGAACCATTTATTCAAAGGTCTGGAAAAAGTTTAATTCATGGTTTGCAGGCCAGCAGGGGCCCATGGACATCCTGGCAATTTTGGATCTTTTTCAGGAAGATGCGGACCGAGGTCTCTCGATCAGCACCTTGAAGGTACAGGCTTCAGCCCTAAGCATTTTCTGCAGGTCTCCCTGCAGCAGAATCCTTTTGTAGTGGATTTCTTCAGATCTCTTTCCAGGTCTAGACCAATTAAGGTCAAGACGTGTCCGGTTTGGGATCTGTCCTTAGTTCTAAAGGCTTTGATCCGCAAGCCTTTTGAACCTTTGGAAGAGTCAACAATTAGATTTTTAACTTTAAAAATAGTTTTTTTGGTAGCTGTCACATCAGCCCGTAGGGTGAGTGAATTACAAGCTCTTTCTATTAGGAAGCCTTACCTGACCGTTCTTGAGGACAGGGTCGTGCTCAAGACGGATCCAGGTTTTCTCCCTAAAGTATCCTCCTCCTTTCACAGGTCTCAGAATATAGTTCTGCCGACCTTTTGTTCTTCCTCTGAAGGTAAAGAGGAAGAAAAACTAAGTTTGCTAGATGTAAGGAAGAGTCTTATGATTTATCTCAACAGATCCCGGGAATTTAGAAAATCAGATTCCCTTTTTGTTTTGTTTTCAGGGCAAAAGAAGGGTTTTGCAGCATCCAAGGCCACTATAGGTAGATGGATTAGATTGGCAATCGGAGAATCATACAAGGTTTTAGATATTCCTCCTCCCTGTGTTAGGGCCAACTTGACTAGATCATTAGCAGCTTCTTGGGCAGAGAGGGCAGGGGCTTCGCCAGAGATCTGTAAGGCAGCCACCTGGTCGAAATTCTCTACATTCGTGAGGCATTACCGCCTGTCTAGTAGTGAGCAGGCTTTCGGGCGCAAGGTCCTCCAGGCGGTGGGCCCGCCCTAAGGGGTAAGTTCTTGATCATCGTCTCAAGGGGGCTGTCCTAGAAGACGCAAGGAGAAAACCAGGGTTAGACTTACCGGTAACTCCTTTTCTACGAGTCTTCCAGGACAGCCGTGATTTCCCACCCTGCAGATGTACAAAGGATGTATATGAGATTATATATATATTTGTGTCTTTCAGTGTCTTCCGCTAGTTCTTGAATAAAAACTGGGATGGAGGCCTGGAGATCCACCTTTTAAAGGCGTAGGGGATGGTGTGTTTCCTGACCCGGAGGGAGGAGCTCTACGTCTCAAGGGGGTTGTCCTGGAAGACTCGTAGAAAAGGAGTTACCCGTAAGTCTCTTTTTTTTTTTTTTCAAAAGTTTCTGGGTTTTTTTTTGTTTATTTAGCAAAAAATGAAAAACTCAGTGGTAATTAAATACCACCAAAAGAAAGCTCTATTTGTGTGAAAAAAATGATAAAATTTTTTTTATGGATACAGTGTTGCATGACCTCACAATTGTAATTCAAAGTGTGAAAGCGCTGAAAGCTGAAAATTGGCTTGGGCAGGATAGGGGTAAAAGAGCCCAGTAGGCAAGTGGTCAGCACAATGAAAGAACTTACAGGCATCTTCACTGGTGTTCTTCAGAAAGCTAAAAAGGCTTTGCAGTGGCAGATGCAAAATCTTTATTAACAAGACACTCCCTATTCTTGTTGAAAGGAACAATAAAAACAGGTGCAGTTGCCGTGAATGCCCGTGATGGCTCCCTACTCAACACAATGAAGAGAATACAGAACACTCTCCAGCTGGTATAAATATACTGTATACCACTACTATATATCTTTGAATTGCTGTAACTTTTACCTAGGTAACTCTTTATTCTGGAAAAGGACTACTAAATCTGAGACAGGTTGGAGGTATACTTTAGCAGTTCTGCTGGAAAAGGATTTATTGATGTGAATAAGTGTTGCTATACCTCTCACCATAGACTTTCAACTTGAGAATATGAGAAATCTGTGTAATTCTAACCGGTGTAAATGCTCGTTAGTTGCCAAGACTGCCACTTTAGATCTGGTCTCACCGTCAGAATTTGGTTCAATGAGGTTAAATATCTTGGTTTCAGTTGGCTCACTTGTTTCTGCATGACATAAAAAATCTGGGCCTGAGAACCAGTTGGTATGTTTCAGGTGAGCTGCTTGAAATAGGCTGGTACTATGATCTGCGTCGTTCTGATATATTGGTAACATATTGCCACTGATCTGACTCAATGGATTTTCTAATGCAGATTGTTTGAGACATACACATAAAATCTTCTGGAGGTACTTTGAATATAGCATAACACAATTTTGCTGTCAGTGTAATGTTTAACTGCATCGGGCTCAAAGTCCATTTGTGCAAAAATCATGCAAGAATCATTTCTGCTGGGTCAACTAACAAATTGGCTGTACATAACTCTAAACATGGCACTGTGTGGGCTGGCCTTGGAACTAGTTTAGATTTGCCCATAATAAAGGAAGCCTACATGACATTAACTATTATGGTCTATGACCTTGAGATATGCTACAGCTGCCACAGTAGAAGCTTGAGAAAAGACACATACTTCCCTTCGCACTGTAGATGATAGTGACACTGGCACATAGGGTTTTGGAATATTGAGATCTTCAAGATGAATCAAGTCTTTTGCCCATGTTCTTCTCTGAGATTCTCTTTCTGGCGAGAGTGGGGAGTCCTAGTCACATTGATCTATTGAGCACTCTCTAACTAAAGCTTTGCCTTGCATAGTGACTGTGGCTGCAAACCCGGGTGGGTTGTAAAGACTGTTTACTGTGGCTAGGATACCCCTCTGTGTGTCTGGCTTCATCTCTCCGGACACTTCAAAGGTAGGATTGACACCTAGAACGAGGTCTTTTAACTCTTTAGATCTGTCATCTGCAGGAAACGCTTACATTACTGAGCTTCTATTGAAAGCCACCTTGTGTAGCTTAAGATTAGATCCTGCAAGCATCTCCCTAGCTCTCTGCAGGAGACTGACTGCTTCGGCTTCAGTAGGCACAGATGTAAGTCCATCATCTACATAGAAGTTTCTTAAGAGGAACTGTTTTACATCTTCCCCATACTCACTCACTTCCTGCTTAGCTATTTGTCTTAGACCATAAATGACTATGGAAGGCAAAGGACTATTTCCAAAGACATGTACATCTTATATATAATATGTGTTGTCATGTACAGTGTTGTTTCTCAAGCATTGTGGGAGTTTTTTAAGTTCATATTGTTTATTATTATAATCTTCCTGTGAGAGGTAATGAACACTTTGTTGGCATGCTTACCTTTAGTCTATAGTCTGTGACACATGCTGTATTGTATTTGTTGTATATGTTAAATAAAACTCAGTTTAAAAAAAATGGTAGGGGTGCTACCCAGTGGTTTCCTTCATCTACAAACATCTCCTTTTTAACTACATCAAGAATCACATGATCTTTGGTGGACATAGCAGGTCTTTTATCATTTGGAGTTCTAGTGAACACATTGTCACCTAAACTGTGGTCCCTGCATGGCACAATGAGGGAATGCATGGCTGTAGTTCACAAGCCTGAAAGGTCTCTATTACACTCATATAGCTGGTGCATGAGCTGAATACAGAAGGGCACCCATTAGGCAGCACGTTTGTCTTAAATGAGTTAACATCTATTGGTGTGTGAGCCCCACCTAAACATACTTCTCCAACTATGACCCATCTTAAAGCTAAATGTTGTGCATAAGGAGCAGGGGCGGACTGACAACTCATGGGGCCCCCGGGCAATAGGGGATCATGGGGCCCCTGTGTCCTTGCTCAAACTCAAAAAAGCCTATGAAAAAGGTACCAGGGGCATCTCATGGGGCCCCCTACTGACCCCGGGCCCTCGGGCAGTGCCCGAGTTTCCAAATGGTCAGTCCGCCCCTGATAAGGAGCATTATGGGGTCCATTAATCTGCTCATGCACCTTGTGCACCCTGAGAATATCTCTCCCTAGCAAGAGGAGTATTTGGGCATTAGGGTCAAGTGAAGGGATCTTATCTGTTAAGGTTTTCAGATGAGGGAAATGCTGTGTAATCTCAGGGGTTGGTATTTCTGACCTGTCATCCGGCATTCTGTCACATTCAATGAGAGTGGGAAGCTTTTGTGTGTTTTCCTCTCAACAGACTGAACAGTGAAGTTAGTTGCCATACGCTCCGTTTACCATAGTACCTGCGCATGTCTTTAATGTGTAAAAAAACTTTTCACCACTAATGTTAAACACATTAAAGAACTCTGGCTTGGCTAATGAGCGATGACTTTGATCATCTAACACTGCATACATTTTCACAGAACAGTTAGGTTTGTTAGAGAGGAATCTAAACAAATCTTGGAACATGATCTTGGCCTTGTCCCTTCTGCATATACCTCCGTACACTTGGATACAACAGTTGAAGGGATAGTTCCTTCTTCCTCCCCATCTTGCTCTTTGTTGGTTACCGGAGTCTCTGTTGCCCAAGGGGCTGGACCTGGATCCAGTACCGAGGTATGGAGGTCACTACTGCACTCTCTGCATCTTATATTGACCTTGCAGTCTTTAGCAATGTGTTTGATGGATGCACAACATCTGAAACAGATAACATTTTCCTTCAGGTAAGCTTTACATTCATCATTGTGCTTGCTACTGAACCCACAACACTTTGACAGTAGTGGATTGGGTATGAACTGTCTGGGTTCATAGACTTCTTTTCAGAGTTGCCAAGGTGTAAAGCTGTATCAGTAGCTGACACCTCTGTCTTCTGACCGACACTGATGGGCTGTTGCAATGCTTTGTTACTGTCTTTTCTTTGTATGCTGACATCTGGTTACTGCACGTCGAGAATATGAAGCCTGGGTCATTTCTTGTCTTGGCATGGTTGATGATAAACTTGGTGAAGAAACTGAATAGTGGGAAGGACACATGATGACTTTCCTTGTACTTGTAGACTTGAGAAATCAACTTATTTTGCAGAGTGTATAAGAGCTTTTCAATTATTGATTTAATCCCATGTGCTGTGTCTAAGTATCCCAATCCTCGTAAGTAGCCTTTGGTCTTGGCTGCACTGACCTCCAACAACATGTCACCAAGTTCTCTTAACTTTAGTTTATCTTTGTTAGAGATTTTAGGGAAGTTTTAACAACAGAGCATTCTCAGTAGCTTCAAGGTTGCCATAAGACTCTTCTAATCTCTGTGATACCATTTTAACCCCTGCAGCTGGATCATGAATGTGTACAGATCTGATTCTCTTGACCTGTCCGAGATCCGAGACACTTTGTTAGCAGATCTAGCCGCTCTCTAGCCATAAGACTGAGCTCTCCGATGATACCTTGGAAACATGCCTTCCATTCCCTCATGGATCATCAAATGTTAGAAGCGTGCTGCTCACTAATTCTCGCTGAATTAGGTGCTTTGCTAAATCATTTGTCTCTAAGGATCCTAACGGCTATTTCTGAAGGAGGATACATGATAATCCATGTTATGTGATGGATGCTGAGGGTTAACATCATCTTTGTTTTCTTGAACATGTACACTTGGTGCTGGAACAGCTTCAGAGTTAATGTGCAAAGCGGGGGGACAGTACAGGCATATCTAGAGAGGGCTGTCAGAATGTCAAGTCAGGAAACTGTAGGAATGTGTTGGAGATAGGCTTGATAGAAGCATGCTCTTTACAAATCATACTGAATACATTGAAACGTGATCTACTTCAGGAAGCTAAAATCACTTTGCAGTGGCAGATGGGAAATCTTTATTAAAAAGACTCTCCTAATTCTTGTTGAAAGGAATAAATAAAAAAGGTGCATTTTCAGTAAATGCCCAATAGATGACTCCCTATTCAACACAATGATAAGAATACAGAACAGCTACCCTGGACTTCACTGAGAGGAGATTTACTAAAACGTGAGTGTGCAAAATCTGGTCCAGCTCTGCATAGTAACCAATTAGCTTCCAGGTTGAAGTTGAAGTTAAAAGATGATTGGCATCATGCACAGCTGCATCAGATTTTGAGTTCTCCAGTTTTAGTAGATCTCCCCCCATGGTTTATGAGGCTAATAGCAATTAGTTGTGTGTTTTGAACTGTTTTACTAAAATAATGATTCTTAGCTAGACTGTCTTTTGCTATAAAGTCTTATGGAGACGTATTGCTGTGATTGAGCAACAGAGACATGCTGTGAAGATTTCATATTTGTGCAGCTTTCACTATCTGTTTTGTATTACTCTGTAGCGCATGTATCAAATGGCCACCTTCATAGAGAGACAGTGGAGAACAAATTATGCTAAGTTAGATGTGGACAAAAGATTATCTGCCAAGAGTCTATAGGCAATCATGGTGACTTGCCTTTTTTGAATACAGCTTCCACAGTTCAGGTCCCACACTCTCATTCACTCATTCATTCACTAGGTACAAGCTGTTATCTCCTTTTTCAGAGATACTGTTCCTGTGACTACTCTTTTCTGTTCCTTGCTACAGTAACTGAAGCAGAGGACTACAATATATTGCACACCAAGAACTATTCAATGTTCTGCTTCATCATAAAATAGAAAAGACATAAAATTAAGAGAATCTGAAATATGACTTCACTTTGAAAATAAACTATTTAGTTTTAGGAACGATGCCCATAGAATGGGTAACCCTGTAGAACTAATAAACTATAAAATTGTAAGCTTCAAGGAGCAGGGCCCTCCTAACCCTCTTGTATTGAACTGTAGTGTTGCAGTATTTTCTCTGTTATATTGTAAAGCGCTGAGCAAACTGTTGGCGCTATATAAATCCTGTATAATAATAATACATTCTTGACCCTAACAGTGAACCACGCAGTTCTTGTTTCTTTCCCACCATTGCACAGGTAAAATCGAATTCATCCAAATACATTTCCTGTGGCCTGCCAGCCAGGTTCAGCATCTACTAATATGAAGTCTTCTAAATCATTTTAGAAAGGAAAGCCCCATACTCTCATTATTATTATTATTATTATACAGTATTTATAAAGCGCCAATAGTTCGCTCAGCGCTGTACATTACAAATGGGGCTCTGTGTATGTAAGGTGACGGATGCTTCTTACCTGTCTAGGTATTTCAGGTCTGTGAAATACACTTGGGTTTTCCTTCTTTTAATTGCTCAGATTTAGCTGTCTTGCATTATGAATTGTGCTGTTCAAACAGATTCAAAATAATAAATAAGGCTTTTATGTGTTTCTTAAATGAGTGCAAGTCACTCATTTAAGTGTGAGGAGTCACTTGTTTTCCAGGTCTAACCACTGACAGACAGCCACACTCATTCTGGATTTTCCAGACATCATGGTAATTCCTCATATTTTCAGCACAGATGTACAGGTAAGGATCAGTACTGGGTATGAGATTAGCAGATTCCTCTTAAATTGGTCTACCTGTCATGTTGCATTGAAGTAACATGCAATAGTAAATATAATGTCTTGCTCTGATTTTTCAGCCTCAAGTTCTAATTGGTGCAAGATTCCATTTGATGGTATCAACCTATTTAATGGTAGGCAAGAATTAGCCAAAGTTACAGTTCATCAGGACCAGTTTCACAGGACATTAACTGATTGGCTCCAATTTTCTGTGAGATCCAAGGATACCAGACCGTAAATGAATGGAAAAGATTTCAGAAGAGGCTGGAAAGGGGCTAAGTTGCCATCCTGATGATAGTCCAATGGAGCCTCAGTAGCCTTTTTTGAATGGTCACCCACCCATGTATCTCTGGTTTGTCCTACACTTAGAATCTTTATTTGTGGGAAGACAGCTAGACAACATTTCTCATTTATATACTGTATTTAAAAGGGTGTTGTGCCATCTGTTTAAGGAAAAATATTAATCAAATAAGCAGTGAAATGAAATAACACTGGCAAAGTGTCTCAATACAAGTGACCTATGAGCATTTTAAGCAACAAACGTACTGTACAATGCAAAATGGATGGTGCAGTGCAGAACATAAGTCCACAGAGTTTCTACATGTTCAGTTCCAGTGCTCTACCACCAGTGGTAAAACCATGCTTCTTACCAAAAATAGGATGCCTGAGATCAAAAAGCATCCAAGAATCTCCCTGGGATGACAGACTAAAATTTTTTGTGAGTGCAGCTTCTCATTGTTTATTGAATTGTCATATTTTATAGGGATGCACTGATACCGTTTTGTTTCAGCGAGTACAAGTACATCTACTTTCGGTCAAGTACTTGCCGATACCGAGTACCGATACTTTGCAGTACGATTTGCATTAATGCAAATTGCACTGCAAAGAATAGCATGCAATTTGAACAGGAATGCGATTTCTGTCCAAATCGCATGTGGTTACCCTGCTGCTCCTGCTTGTTATAGCCCGCGTTCACACAGGAGCAGTTCGGGAAATCTCCCTGCAGGTATCCCATGCTGAGTGTCAGTGGTAGGAGAGGAGAGAAAGTGGCAGGGATTTGAAATCCCCTCCGCTTTCTTTCTTCTACTTGCAGCGATGACAGTTCGGGCTAGATAGCATCTGATTGGTCAGCAAATCGCACTGCAAAGTATCGGTTAAAGGTATAGGTAGTATTTTCACAAGTACGAGTACTCGGTATTGGCACCGATATCGGTGCATTCCTAATATTTTACATATCAAGTGCAGTGTTTTACACAGTTTTTGAATATTCATAATTTGCAATCATCAAGGGACATTCAAGGCCAGTAATTCCCCTTCCCTTCAAACACCTTCTGAGGACTCCTCTTCCTACTTACATAAATGTCTCTACATTTTTAGTTCAATTGCCTTTCTTTTGGCTTTTCTATGGATCGCAGAACCTTCTCCAAAACTCTCCTTCTCTTCATAGCCACTCTGAAAGAGGGCTTAAAGTCCATCGCTATTTGGACAACATTAATCTGTTAGCCAAGATCCAGAGACTTATTTTCACAAACTTTTAATGGCTTAAATTCTTCAGAGTTTCTAGGGGGTTCATAAAATTGGAAATATTGCACCCTTTGGGTTGCCAGGTGAATGTGTAAACCACAAAGAAGGCTGAGTCTAAAGGAAGTGCCCAGTGTTGACCAGAGCACCCTGCAAGGAGCCATGGACTTTTTGTATGCAGCTCTGAGGTCGCTGCCATCATATAAACCCTGACTTGCAATGGCTTTCAGAAACAAAGTGAGGTACAGAATCATGTGGTAAAATCATAGTCAAACAGGCGAGACGGCAGCACAAGTGAATAACTGGGATCACCGAGATCATGAAACCCTGTTCCACAACACTCAGGACCTCAGACTGGGCCGAAGGTTCACCTTCAAACACGACAACGATCCTAAGAACACATACAAGACAACACAAGAGTGGCTTAGGGACAACTCTGTGAATATCCCAGAATGGACCAGCCAGAGCCCTGACTTGAACCCTATTGAACACCTCTGGAGAGACCTGAAAATGGCTGTTCACCAATGGTCCCCATCCAACCTGACTGAGCTTGATAGGATTTGCAAAGAAAAATGGCAGAAAATCCCTCAATGCAGGTGTGCAAAGCTTGTTGCATCATACCCCAAAAGACTTGAGGCTGTAATTGCTGCCAAAGGTGCTTCAGCAAAGTACTGGGTAAAGGGTCTGAATAGTTTAGCACATGTGATATTTCAGTTTTTTATTTTTAATAAATTCACAGACATTTCTAAAATTCTGTTTTCACTTTGTCATTATGGGGTACTGAACGTAGATTAATGAGGAGAAAAAAATTAATTTAACCCCCTGGCGGTATTCCCGGGTGTAGCTCGGGGTGAACTTTCAGTACCAAAAGCAGTGAGCCCGAGCTACACTCGGGATTACCCTGCAGCATTGCTGAGGGATTCCCTCTTGCACTTACCTTGTCCTTCGCTCCCGCGATGTCCCCCCTGCAGTGTCCCCAGCCATCTCCGGCCGATGCTGGCATCCGTCTTTGGGGTTCCGTTCCCTGCGAGCGTTGGGACATATGGGGGATGGAACTGGTGGGAAATTCAAAAATTTTAAAAATGACATTCACTCAATACACCAAAATCACATAGTATAACATTACTGTATCAAACCATTTCACATACATTTTGTTCCGAGTGCTTTGTCCGGCGCCCTGCCTGCATTTTTACTGTTCTTTCTGCCTGGAAACTGAGAAAAGGCCATGGTGTCCAAAAAGCGTCCCTTTAGGTGAAAAGCGGTTTTAGACCGGCTAGAGAACAGCGATAGTAAATCAGAACTACTTGCAGAATTGAGTGATAATGATTTGTGGGGAAATTTGTCATCAGACACTGAAAACGATTTTGCGACAAAGCTCAGTGATGTGCGAACTTGGCGCTCTATTTCAAATTTCAGTGTTTTTGGTTTGATTATTTTATTGAATTAAATTTATTATTATATTATTTTTTACGATTATTTATTATATTATAATTTATGATTTCGTGTTTCAAATTTTAACATACCCAGGATGTTTACTAGACTCTTGTTCGGACAGATTTCAGTGAGTTATTCCTAAAAATTACAGGCCTACAATAAAAAAACAACATATTTCCATGCAAAAATATATACCGCTTTGAGCACAGAAATATGGACATAATCAGACCGCCAGGGAGGTTAAACAAATGTAGTATCAGGCTGCAACATAACAAAATTGAAAAAGGTGAAGGGGGTCTAAATACCGGTACTTTACGAATGCACTGTACATGCATTATTGATTCATTTGCATATAGGAATGTACAATTTTAGGCAGGGTTTGCTTTTCAGCTGTTGATTCATTGTTATTTTATGTAAACTTTCTGATTTCTGGAGACTTCTAAAAATTCTCTGCTCCCCATCTCCCATCCACTGAGTATTAACGATGAATTCCAGTTATGGATTTTTTTACATAGTTACATTGGTACAGCTTGTAATAGTGTCCATGGTGATTTCCAGCTCTCAGTGGGACCCTACAGGTATGGTATATGCTGTACATAGTTACATTGGTCCAAGCAAGCTTTACCAATGTAAGTATGTAAGAATATCCATACATAATTCATCTGTAAACATGAAAGCAGTTGACCCAAAGTTTACATCTGTGATTAACGTATTTACATTCATTTATTTTTTTTCCCCACCTTTTGGGAAAAATAATAAATGCACATATTTCTGCAGGAAAAACTGTACATTTAATATTTTTTTCGCACAGGAGCCTGGAAAACATTGCACCTGTGATAAATAGATCCTGGGTGCAATGTCAGGCTTCTGAAGACTCTCAGAATACAGTCATGGCCAAAAATATTTTCACCCCTGCATTTCTATCAGATAATGCACCACTTCACCCAGAAAACTGTTGCAATTACAAATATTTAGGCATTCTCATGTTTATTTCTTTTGTTTGTATTGGTATGACACAAAAAAGTGGAGAAACAAAAAGCCAAATCTAACAGTCTAAAACCCCAAAAATGGACTGGACAAAATTATTGGTACCTTCTCAAAATTGTAAGAAATAATTGCATTCCAAGTTTGTGATGATCCTGTAATTTGTAATTAAACTTACCTGTATCAATTAATAGGTGCTAAAAATGTAGAAATCACACTGGCAACCAGTTAAAATGGTGAAAAATTGGCTCAGCCATTATGTTGTTTGTCTCTGTGTGCCACATGGAGCATGGAGAAAATAGCAGCAAAGAATTGTCTGAGGATTTGACAACAAAAATTGTGGAAAAGCATGGACAATCTCAAGGTTATAAGTCCATCTCCAGAGGTCTTAATGTTCCTGTGTCCACTGTGCGCAACACTGCAAAGAAGTTTACAGCCCATGGCACTGTAGCTAATCTCTCTGAACATGAAAGAAAGAGAAAAATTGATCAAAAATGTCAAAGGATTGTTTCAATGGTGGATAAAGAACCTCAATCAACTTGCAGACAAATCCAAGCTGACCTTCAGGCACAGGGTACAACGTTGTTAGCTCACACTATATGTTGCCATTAGAATGAAAAGGGACGCTATGGTAGGAGACCCAGGAGGACCCCACTGCTTACACAAACATAAAAAAGCCAGATTGGAGTTTGCCAAAACTTACCTGAGGAAGCCAAAATCCTTTTGGGAGAATGTGCTGAGGACAGACTAAACAAAATTACAGCTTTCTGGTAAAGCCCATCTTTCTACTGTTTTCAGAAAACGAAATGAGGACTTTAAAGAGAAGAATACAGCCCCTACAGTCAAACATGATGGAGGTTCACTGATGTTTTGGGGTTGCTTTGCTGCTTCAGGCACTGGATATCTTGACCGTGTGCATAGCATTGTGAAATCTGAAGACCACCAAAGAATTATGGGATGCAGTGTAAGGCCCGGTGTCAGAAAGTTGGGTCTCTGTCAGAGGTCATGGGTCTTACAGCAGGACAATGACCCAAAGCACACGTCAAAAAGCCCCCAGAAATGGTTTCAGATAAAGCGCTAGAGAGTACTGAACTGGCCAGCAATGAGTCCCAATATTAAATTGAGGGTGCCAATAATTTTGTCCAGTCCATTTTTGGGGTTTTGAGTGGAATGTGTCAGATTTGGATTTTTGTTTCTCCACTTTTTTGTGTTATACCAATACCAACAAAAAAAATAAACATGAGAATGCCTATACATTTGTAATTGCAACAATTTTTTGGGCGAAGTGGCGCATTATCTGACATAAATGCAGGGGTGTCAATATTTTTGGCCATGACTGTAGCTGCCTGCCTGTACATCCCATACAAGCAGACAGTTACAGAAGAGCAGGAAGAACCACCTATGAGGGTCTTGCTGTCAAGGTCCTACCTTTTCCCTGAGGTTATGTTACTCCATGTGCTGGTGTCCATCTTGGATTCTGCTGTGCATGGTGGGAATCCTTTTATGCCTTCAGGTCTCTGAGGTCCATCCCCCAGAGGGGCGTGGCTGATGACATATAAGCCTGTGGCCCGCACATGCTCTTTGCACTTGTGCCTTGTGTCTTTGTGTTGCTATTACTCTGTTCTGACTCTCGTGACTCTCCTGGTATCTGATTCGGCTTGTGACTTGACTATTCTTTGTATTCTCCTTTGATCTGACCCTCTGTTGCTGAACCCGGCTCGTGACCTGTGATTCTCGTCTGCTGTCCTGTACTGTTTTGTCCTGTTGTTGTTGACCCCGGCCTGTCTGACTACTCTTTTGTCTCTTCCACCAGCTACATGCCAGTGGCGGCGGCCATTACCGCAGCTGAGGTGTCTCGGGGGCCGCGACCTGGTTCCTGGCTGCGTCAAGTCCATCCCCACCATCAGGGGCCCTGGTGAAGGGCAGCCTGGGACTTAGACTCTGCGCCCTGAGGGACTTCGGTCTGTGGGTGGTGGTTGTCGTCAGCCAGTGCGTTACATTGTTAGGCCTGCCTGTCCATTCCTCGGCTCCTGCCCTGACACTTGCCAGCACCCTTGCAGCTTTTTGAGAACTACAAGCCATCCACCGCAGTACTTGTTGTCCATTCACTCGTAGATTGCTGTGAATAATTGACCTATCAAAAAAAAATAAAAATAATTTTGTACTTCTAGATATATACCACAGATTTTTTTTAAAAGTATATATATACAGTTAGGTCCATATATATTTGGACACAGGCACAATTTTATTTTTTTCAGGTATCTACCAAAACATATTCAAGCTATAGTTATAGAATGGATATGGACTTAAAGTGCACACTCTCAGGTTTAATGTGAAGATATGTACATCCAAATTGGAGAAAGGGTTTAGGAATTACAGCTCTTAAGAGTAGCCATCCCCCCTTTTTCAAATTACCAAAAGTAATTGGACCAAAGCTGTTTCATGGCCAGGTGTGGGCTACTCATTCATTATTTCTTCATCAATTAAGTAGGTAAAAGGTCTGGAGTTTGAATCTAAGTGTGGTATTTGCATTTGGAATCTATTGCTGTGAACCTACATCATGTGTTCAAAGGAGCTGTTTATGCAAGTGAAACATCTATATATATATATATATATATACAGTTGCAAGAAAAAGTATGTGAACCCCTTGGGATTACGTGGAGTTTTGCATGAATTGGGCATAAAATGTGCTCTGAACGTCATCTAAGTCACAACAATAGAAGAACACAGTCTGCTGAACATAATACTACACAAACATTAGATGTTGCCATGGTTTAATTGCACATAACATGTAAACATTCACAGTGCAGGGAGGAAAAAGTATGTGAGGCCCTAGCTTAATGACTTCTCCCAGAGCTAATTGGAGCCAGGAGTGAGCCAACCTTGGCTCCAATCAGTGTGATGATATTGGATGTGTTGCTGACAGCTGTCCTGCCCTTAAAAAACACACACCTGTTTTGGGTTTACTGGTTTCAAGAAGCACTGTCTGATGTGAACCATGCCTCGCAGAAAAGAGCTCTCAGAAGACCTACGATCAAGAATTGTTGACTTGCATGAAGCTGGAAAGGGTTACAAAAGTATCTCCAAAAGCCTTGATGTTCATGTGTCCACGGTAAGACAGACTGTCTACAAATGGAGAAAGTTTAGCACTGTTGCTACTCTCCCTAGGCTTGGTCGTCCTGTAAAAATGACTGCAAGAGCACAGCGCAGAATGCTGCATGAGGTAAAGAAGAATCCCAGAGTGTCAGCTAAAGACCTACAGAAATCTCTGGCACATGCTAACATTTTTGTTGACACATCTACAATAAGGAAAACATTAAACAAGAATGGAGTACATGGGAGGACACCACGGAGGAAGCCATTGCTGTCCAAAAAGAAGATTGCAGCATGTTTGAAGTTTGCAAAAGAGCACCTGGATGTTCCACAGCACTACTGGCAAAATATACTGTGGACAGATGAAACCAAGATTGAGTTGTTTGGGAAGAACACACAACACTATGTGTGGAGAAAAAAAGGCACAGCACACTAACATCAAAACCTCATCCCCACTGTAAAACATGGTGGAGGGAGCATCATGGTTTGGGGCTGCTTTGCTGCCTCAGGGCCTGGACGGATTGTTGTCATTGATGGGAAAATAAATTCCAGAGTTTATCAAGACATTTTGCAGGAAAACGTACGACCATCTGTCCTCCAACTGAAGCTCCGCAGAGGATGGGTGATGCAACAGGACAATGACCCAAAGCATACAAGTCATTCAACAAAACAATGGCTGCAACAGCACAGAATACACCTTCTGGAGTGGCCCAGTCAGAGTCCTGACCTCAACCCGATTGAAATACAGTGGCATGACATTAAGAGAGCGATTCACACCAGACATCCCAAGAATATTGCTACACTGAAACAGTTTTGTGAAGAGGAGTGGTCCAAAATGACTCCAGATCGTTGTGCAGGTCTGATCTGCAACTACAGGAAACATTTAGTTGAGGTTATTGCTGCCAAAGGAGGGTCAACCAGTTATTAAGTCCAAAGGTTCACAAACTTTTTCCTCCCTGCACTGTGAATATTTACATGTTATGTGCAATTAAACCATGGCAACATCTAATGTTTGTGTAGTATTATGTTCAGCAGACTGTGTTCTTCTATTGTTGTGACTTAGATGACGTTCAGAGCACATTTTATGCCCAATTCATGCAAAACTCCACGTAATCCCAAGGGGTTCACATACTTTTTCTTGCAACTGTATATATATACACACACACTGTATATTTTATATATATATATTTATATATATTTATATATACACATACACAGATGATTAAGGATGATCATGATAAACTATAATTTTATATAGTGATAAGCTATCCCTATATAAATTAAGAGGATCTCAAGCTCACAATAGTTCAGGACTGGGCGTCACTCATGTATCAGTGCTGGAAGAATATTTGCCACTGAAAGAAGGATAACAGCCAGGGATGATTTTAGTTTTGCTAAATGTACTTTTTTATTTCCACTCGTGACTTCGCTGGAACGTTTTAGAACAGAGCCCAGTTTTGAAACTGTTTGCGCGCAAACCATAATGGAAGAGAAATGCACACGACTTTGTGTAAAATTGTTTACCATTGGTGTGTGCACAAACTGCCTTGAATCAGATTAAGTTTTTTAATCAGGCTGTGAGCTGAAGTATTTGCTGAGCAAGGCTAGGAAACTGGAATTGCACTGTAAAATTTGTTCTCAGCAGGCATATATAACAGCTTTTATAAGAAGTTAAGGGTGGCTGACTGCATTAATGTTTTAAAAAAATAAAACTAGCAATTGATGTGATGAATGAAAAAAGTGTAATAAAAAACACTAGAAACTACTTGCAATAAGGATGAGCAATTTAACAGAACAATTCTAACAGGAAGAAATGTCTAAAATAAAGATAGCATACTAGGAAGATACAAATATTATCTTACGTTTGACATAGGAGATTGCCCTCCCATTACTCTCGGCTGGCGTTTCGAGATACCCATGGATATGAGTTAATATTGTGTTCTGTAACTGGAAATGTTCAGAATAAGTGCATGGTCATGTTTATTACAATTGTAAAGCAATGCAATTAAATGTTATCACCGTTTTATGGTTTAGCAAATATCATGCTAGTAATGTTATAGTCCCCTTTATTTGTGCAAAGTACAAAATTAAATAGCAATGCAGGATAAAAGCAAAGGGTTAATTATTAACTCTGGGAGATGTATTCTTATATGTATGTAGGTATTTGTATTCTTCTCAGTTACTGTCCTTTAATTACTCAACCCTTGTAAATTTCATGGCATCACCGTGACATTTGTCACGTTCCAGAACTATATACTGTATAGTCTTGCTACTATTCACACTTCAGTACTGGTTTTATGACCGTTGATTATATTTTACATACAAAGTCACTAATGATGACCTTCTGTTAGCTTCTGATTCTGGCTCACTAACTATTCTTATTCTACTGGATATTAGTTCTGACTTTGATACTGTAGACCAGCCTTTCTCAACCAGGGTGCTCAGGCACCCTGGGGTGCCTTGAGGTTTCTTCAGGGGTGCCATGGAAAAATGTTTATAAATTGCCGAAAACTTCAAAGCCATTGGGTGGAGCAAGCCCGTCTTTTAGTTACACAAATCCACAAGTGTTCATTGTGCAACATTAAGACCTTCTAGCCGCTGGCATCCTGACAACCAATGATATCATCAGTTGATAGGGAGGATGTCAGCTGCCTGCACAGCATCCTAGTTTGACCCTCCGCTGCCCCTCTCCATCAATGCTGGGGTCACATTAGCTCAGTGATGGAGAAAAACTGAGGGAGAAGAGAAACATTGGATTACTAGTCGGTACCAGTGTGCAAATGTGTATTTGCTTAGGAAGAATAAATCACCTCTTATGTTGGGTGTCCTACATGTGTGGATGTTGCTGTGTTATATTATTATTATTATACAGGACTTATATAGCGCCGACAGTTTGCTCAGCGCTTTACATTATGGAGGGAGACAGTACAGTAACAATACAGTTCAATACAAGAGGGATTAGAGGGCCCTGCTCCTTGGAGCTTACAATCTAGGAGGGAGGGGATAGTGGTGCAAGAGGTAATAGCTGTGGGGGATGGAGTGGTAGGAGGAGTAGGGGATTCCAGTATTAGCTGGGGTCGGGGTAGGCTTCCCTGAAGAGATGGGTTTTCAGAGTGCGCCTAAAAGTGAGCAGAGTAGGCGATAGCCTGATAGCTTGGGGTAGGGAGTTCCAGAGGATGGGTGAGGCCCTTGAGAAATCCTGGAGACGAGCATGGGAGGAGGAGACAAGGGAGCTAGAGAGTAGGAGGTCTTGCAAGGAGCGGAGAGTACGGTTTGGGTGGTATTTAGAGACAAGGTCGGTGATATAAATAGGGGCAGTGTTATGAACGGCTTTATACGTCAGTGTTAGTGTTTTGAATTTTATCCGTTGGGCAATTGGAAGCCAGTGGAGGGATTGGCAGAGAGGGGTGGCAGATACAGAGCGGTTAGTAAGGTGAATGAGTCTGGCAGCAGCATTCATGATGGACTGGAGTGGGGATAGCCTGCGATGAGGTAGGCCAGTGAGGAAGGAGTTACAGTAGTCAAGGCGTGATATAATAAGGGAGTGAATAACCACTTGAGCTCCTGAGGATTTACCCCCCTTAATGACCAGGCCTCTTTTTGCTACTCGGCGCTTCACTAATTCAACTGATAATTGCGCGGTCATGCAATGCTGCACCCAAACGAAATTTACGTCCTTTTTTTCACACAAATAGAGCTTTCTTTCGGTGGTATTTGATCATCTGTGCGCCTTTTATTTTTCACGCTATAAACATAAAAAGGCAAATAATTTTGAAGAAAAACAATATTTTTTACTTTCAGCTATAAAAAATATATAGTAAACTCAAAGTTGGTTATAAATTTAGGCCAAAATGTATTCTGCTACATGTTTTTGGTAAAAAAAATCCCAATAAGTGTATATTGATTGCTTTGTGTGGAAGTTATAGCGTCTACAAACTTTGGTATAAATACTGCAATTTACGCCATTTTTCTGCTATACAGTGCTGCGCTAGTTTAACGGACAATTGTGCGGTCATGCAATACGGTACATAAATGAAATTTACATCCTTTTTTTCCCCACAAATTGAGCTTTCTTTTGGGGGTATTTGATCGCCTGTGCGGTTTTTATTTTTTGCGCTATAAAAAAAAAGGCTGACAATTTTGAGGAAAAAAAAACAATATTTTGGACTTTTTGCTATAAAACATGTCCAGTAAAAAAAAATGCAAAAATCAAATTTAGTCATAAATTTCTGCCAAAATGCATTCTGCAACATGTCTTTGCTAAAAAAAAAAACCAATACGTGTAAATTAATTGGTTTACGTGAAAGTTATAGCGTTTACAAATGGCGGGAAAGATACTGGGATTTTTAGGTTTTTTTTTATACTAATAATGGCGGCGATCAGCGAATTATGGCGGCGATCAGGGACTTATGGCAGCGACCAGCGACTTATGGCGGGACTGTGGGACTGCGGCGGACATTCTGACATTGGGGGGTACTGACTTGGGGTCACTGACATCCCCAAAAACACTAATACAGTGATCAGTGCAAAAAAAAAAAAAAAAAACTGACACTGTACTAATGGCAATGGGGAGGAAAGGGTTAACTTTATTTTGCAGGGAAGGGTTATAGGAGTGAGGGGAGTGTTTTACTAGGGGGCGGGGGGTGTGCTGGGCGGGACAAGGCTGATCGAGAAAGAGAAACTCTTCTTTCTCGATCAGCTCATCCTCGAGCTGACAGGGAAGTGACAGACAGCACAGCTACTGCAGCTGTGCTGTCTGTCACTGTTTGTCGCCGATCGCCGGAACATAGCCGCTAACGAGCGGCTGTGACCCGGTGACTGACATCTGCGGCGGTGATCCGCAGGACAAATAGGTCGGCGGCGCACCTCGCGCGCGCTCCCTATTTGTTTACAAAACACACGTCTTAAAACGTGGTTTTGCCTGTGAGTGCCGCTCTGCCGCCGTATATGTACAGTGGCTGGGCGGCATGTGGATAAGTTGCTTAGTGGTTTCCGAGGTTAGGAATGGTTGTATCTTGGAGATGTTGCGGAGGTAAAGTCTACATGAGTTTGTCAGTGATTGGACCTGGGGCTGAAAGGACAGATTGGAGTCTAGGATTACACCTTGTACCCTGGCGTGAGGGGTGGGACTGATGGTAGTGTTGTTGATCTTGATGGAGAAGTCGGGGGGGGGGGGCATGGGCTGGGGGGAATACTAGAAGCTCAGTTTTGGAAAGGTTGAGTTATATAAAACTATATATAGTTGAGTTATAGTTATATAAAACTATTAGAATAGTTTTTCACATTTTAGAATGGGGTGCATCAAGACTGTCCATAATTTAAAGGGTGCCTCGGGACAGTCCATAATTTCAAAGGGTGCCTTGACTGAAAAAAGGTTGAGAAACACTGCTGTAAACCACAATCTTTTACTCTCTTGCCTTGAAACCATATTTGAAGTCTCAGAATTTGCTCTGAAATGGATTAAGTCTTTTCTTACTGATTGCTCTCACTTTTTTCTCCTGGCGGATTCCAGTCTGATGTTGATCCAGTCATCTACGGTGTTCCTCAGGGTGTTCTTTTTGGGTCCCTTACATGTTTTCACTTGGTCAACTGCTTAGAGCACATGGGCTCAATTATTACTTCTATGGTCGTGACACTCCACAGATATGCATCCACACTAAACTGGATTCTATTTTGGGTGCTTCTCTCCATCTAACTGTATTTGTGATATACAAATTTCCTTCAATTAAACTGTTACAAGCCTGAAGTCATGCTTATTGGCACCCCCATCAATTGTGTAAGGCCAGTCCTGGTATCCTATCTACCAATGGCAATGTACTTGAACTTCAGCCTAATGTGAAAATTCTAGGGGTGATATTTGATGCTAGTTGAAACCTTTGATCCACATTTACAAAATGTTGAACATCTTTTTTTTCCACTTGAGAAACATTGCATGGCTATGTCCTATGCTATCATACACTGTAGCTGAAAAACTGATCCATACATTTATGTTTTCCCAACTCTACTGCAATTCTCTTCTTGCCGGTGTACCTAAATCCACTATTAATTGACTTCAATATGTACAAAGTCCTGCACCAGAATCCTCGCTAGATCTGGTACAAGTGACCATAGTAGCCCTATCCTGGAGTCCTTGCACTGGCTACACATCAGGTTTTTCATAGACTCTAGGATCGTCTTGCTCACCTAGAAGGCTCTGCATGGCTCGGCACCCCATTATCAGTTTGAACTTTTGATGGATGCTATAGTACAACTTCTATGTATAGAGGAGGGGAGAAAAAAAGGCAGGCATAGCCGGCACTCTAGATGAGTTTTTATGACAGTTCCAGCAGCTGGACTAACTAAATAAATGTAAATACCGTCTGATAAGAAAAAATACTAAAAAAATACTAAACTTAGGCCTTGATATTTCAGGGCGGAGCACAGGCACAATTAACATTTCCAGATTTTTCCTATAACTTAGCAGGGATTCATTTTCTGTATTCAGGTCTAGTTGTGTGTTTAGTGCCACGCTAATTCAGTTCAATGCCTGTTTTCTGCCAAGTGTGAGTTTGTTTTGGCATTGGCAGCCCTATCACCCCTCGGACCCAGGAAAGAGGATTCCCCTGTCTGCATCACCCAGGTTGAGGTGATTTGGCTCTTTGCCATACAAAAAAGCATACAGCATGCATCAGTTAGTGTTGGAAAGTGGAAGATGGCGGCTACATCCATACTGTCATTTCTTGTTTTCTAGATGTCATTTCTATTTTGAAACTTGCAGGCAGTTCCGACTTTCATTTACTGTGCAGATGATTTGGAGCAGGAGACTGTCACTGTACTGCTTTGCATCCTTTCTATTTAGCTAAGTGTCATTTCTGTTTAACAACCGCAGTCAATTCCACATCTCACTCTTACATTAATCATTGCAGTGCCAGTTCATTTGCTATACTTCAGACTTGTTACTCTGCCAGGTTTTTTTTTTTTCCTCCTTTTGACTATTAACCGCTAGCTGACCCACTACAGTACATTTACTGTGGCATGTCGGCTCATACAAGCACAATCACATACCTCTACGTCGTGGCTTTCTTCTGGGTCCACATGACCCCGAGGACTCTGCTGTCATTCGCAGACAGCGGGTCCCAGTCAATAATTTATGGCTGAGACCCTCTGATCGGGGGATCAAATGACAGAAGAGAGTCCTGTGTTGGTAAACAACACAGGACTCTCTACAGACAGCAGCGATATGCCATTTGTTTCCCCCTGCAAAGCAGGGAGTAAAAATCAACACGTTGCTTAGTAAAACAGAACACAGTACACACGCTACACATTGTTAGGTACACATTTAACCCCTTGATCACCCTAGATGTTAACCCCTTCCTAGCCAGTGTCTTTAGTACAGTGACAGTGTATATTATTAGCACTTATCACTGTATTAGTGTCACTGGAGATGTTAGTGGTAGTTAGTCAATTCCCCCCCCCAGTGTAAGATTGCTCGCCACACTATTGCAGTCCCACTATAAGTCACTGACCACCTCCATTACTGGTATAAAATACATATATAAAAAATCCAGTATCTTTTTTTTTTTTTTAACTTCTTTTTTCCCTCCATCTCTATATTCTGGCATTTTCCTCCTGAAAAATGTGCTCTAGCGGCCCACACCTGCATAGTCTGGATGCTGGCTAATGCTCCAGAGTTGGGTGACCATGAAAATGTATGCTATATGACTTCAGGTCTCATGGTTGTAATTATATATCCTGTGTAACTGGTATCCCGTTGCTCTAAGTGCTGTAAAACAGTTTTGTTAAACATGTTTTTTTTTCACTGCTTGTATTTTGTGTTGCTAAAAGCATGTTGTTCCATCAAGTCAGGTGGATTGTTAACCATAATTTTGTAACGTGCTGTGCCTAAGAGCAAAATAAAAATGTAAAATTTAAAAAAAAATTCTAGTATCTATACCATACCAAAAATGTAGGAAGAAATTTGATTTCTAATTTTTTATTGCGTATGTTTTATATCAGAATGTAGAAAATATTGTTTTTTTTTCCAATTTTCCTGTTGATTCATTTCTATCACAAAAAAATAAAAAAGCCAGTAAAAATACCACCATAAGAAAGCTCTATTTGTGTGAAATTTTTTTTATAAATTATATTTGAGTACAGCATCGCATGACCGCGCAATTACCAGGTAACTTTACTACTTAGTGCTGTGCCGAATGGCAAAAAATGGCCTGGTCATGAAAGGGGTAACATCTTCCAGAGCTCATGTAGTTAACCACATCATCTCCAGGACGTTTTTTGCTATTCGGCACTGAGCCATTTCAACTGGTAATTACATTGTCATGCAATGCTGTACCCAAACTAAATATATATCCTTTTTTTCACACAAATAGAGCTCTCTTTTGGTAGTATTTGATCACCACTGGGTTAATTTTTTTGTGATTATAAATGAAAAAATACCAAAAATACTGAAGCCCCCCTCCCCCGATATTTTCTACTTTCGTTTATAAAAAATATCCAATAAACTCAAAGTTAGTCATAAATTTAGGCCAAAATGTATTCTGTTACATGTCTTTGGTAAAAAAAAAATCCCAATACGTGTAAATTAATTGACTTGTGTGAAAGTTATAGCGTCTACAAACTATGGTATACACAGCAGGTAAAATAAGTATTGAACACATCACCATTTTTCTTAGTAAATGTATTTCTGAAGGTGCAATTGACATGAAATTTTCACAATGTTGGTAACAACCCATGCAATCCACAAATAGAAACCAAAACAAATAAGTTCAGAAATTAAGTAATGAGTAATAAAATGGAATGACACAGGGAAAAAGTATTGAACACATTAATTGAAATGTATTTAATACTTTGTACAAAATCCTTTGTTGGAAATGACAGCTTCAAGACACCTCCTGTATGGAGAAACTAGTCACATGCATTGCAGTCTTCAACAGTCTTCAAATCTTGAAGGTTCCCCGGGGCCTCTTCTATGAACTCTGATCTTTAGTTCTTTCCATAGATTTTCTATTGGATTCAAGTGGGGTGATTGGCTGAGTCATTCTAGCAGCTTTATTTTCTTTCTTTAAAACCAATTGAGAGTTTCCTTGGCTTTGTGTTTGGGATCATTGTCTTGCTGAGAGTTTCTTGGTACATTTCTCCATTCATCCTTCCTTCAATGACATGACGTTTGCCAGTACCATATACTGAAAGACAGCCCCACACCATGATGTTCCCACCTCCAAATGTCACTGTTGGTATAGTATTTTTTGGGTGATGTGCAGTGCCATTTGACCTCCAAACATGGTGGGTATTATGGCATCCAAAGAGTTCAATTTTGGTCTTGTCTGACCAGACTCTATTCTCCCACTATTTCACAGGCTTGTCTAAATGTTGTGCAGCAAAATTTAAACGAGCTTCAACATATTTTTTCTTCAGCAATGGAGTCTTGTGCGGTGAGCATGCATTCAGGCCATGGTGGATTAGTGCATTACTTATTGTTTTCTTGAAAACAATTGTATCTGCTAATTCCAGGCCTTTCTGAAGTTCTCCACAAGTGGTTTTTGGATCTTGGACAACTCTTCTGATAATTGTTTTCACTCCTCTGTCAGAACTCTTGCGATGAGCACCAGGTCGTCGCCAGTTTATGGTGACATGATGTTCTTTCCACTTCTGGATTATGGCCCCAACAGTGCTCACTGGAACATTCAGAAGTTTAGAGATCCTTCTGTAACCAGTGTCATCAGTATGTTTTGCAACAATAAGGTTGCGAAGGTCTTGAGAGAGCTCTTTGCTTTTACCCATCATGAGATGTCACCTTAATAATGAGACACCTTTTTATAGGCCACCAGTTGAGACTGAACCAGCTGATTTTAATTTGCATTGACAAGGGGCAGAATTGCTTTTTAATTACTGATAGATTTCAGCTGGTGTCTTGGCTTTCCATGCCTTTTTGCACCTCCCTGTCTTCATGTGTTCAATACTTTCTCCCTTTGTCATTCCATTTTATTATACATAACTTAATTTCTGAACTTATTTGTTTTGGTTTCTTTGTATGTATGGACTTCATGGGTTGGAAAATTACAACATTTTTTTTTAACAAAGCTTAAATATATATGGCTCATGCATGCCATGTGGAATAACACCCCAAAACACATTCTGCTACTTCTCCCGAGCACGGGGATAACACGTGAGAGACTTTTTGGCAGCCTGGCCACATACAAAACCCAACCCAGACCTTTTAAAGGACATATTTTCTCATCACTTCCTCACTACCTATAACAGTTTTCGAGGACCTAAAATGCCAAGATAGTACAAACACCCCCCAAATGACCCCCTTTTGGAAAGTAGATACCCCAAGAAATATGATAAGAGGCATGGTGAGTATTTTGCATAAATCATTTTTGTCACAGGGTTCTGAAAAAAGAAAAAATACATTTTCATTTTCTTTCTTCATTTTCTAACACGTGTGGCATCAAATGAGATCTTCAAAATACTCACCATGCTCCCTAACAAATACCTTGGAGTGTCTACTTTCCAAAAAGAGTTCATTTGGGGAGGGGGTGCTTCTACTGTCCTGGAATTTCAGGGCCAACATTAGAAGCTTATACCACATATCACCCACTGCACTTGAAGACAGAGCCTTTTCTGCCACTTTTTGTTTACATGAAAACCCATTTTTTTGCTAGAAAATTACTTTGAACCCCTAAACATTATATATTGTTTCTAAAGCAGAGGCCCTAGAGAATAAACGGTGGGTGTTGAAATTTTTTATGTTTCACAGTATTTGCGCAGCGAGTTTTCAAACGCTAATTTTTTGGCAAATACACTTTTTTGGATTTTAATACACAAAAGCACATTATATTGCCAAATTGCTTGATAAATTATAAAATATGATGTTACACCGAGTAAATAGATACCAAACATGACATATTTTAAAATTGTTCACACCCGTGCAATGGTGACAAACTACATACATTTTTAATATCGATAAGCGACCCTTTAAAAGCCTTTAGAGGTCCCCACTTTATATTTACACAGGTCTAGTGCTAGAATTACTACCCTCAACCTGATGTTCGCAGCGATACCTCACATGCATTGTGCAATCTTTTTACATACCGACACGGGACCAATGCTAGGGTTCGTGGGTGTGTGTTTGGGGGGGATTTTTTATTTTGTGTGTTTTTTTGCACTGTCCCTTTTTTTTTGGATCACTTTTATTTTTATCACAGGGAATGTAAATATCCCCTTTGATAGCAATAGGCAGTGACAGGTACTCTTTTCTGAGAAATCTGGGGTCTTCTGGCCTCTAGATCTCTCCTCTGCCCTTAAAGCATCTGTTCACACCAAGATTGGTGTGATCAGATACTTTCCCTATTTTAAGATGGTGCTGTTTATATCTGGCGAAATGGAAATAATGAAATGCTCGTAGCTTCCGGTTTCTTAGACTATAGAGATGATTGGAGGCATTCCAGTCTCTGATCATCTCTATGGTTATCAGGTGGAACTGCCAGCTGCATTCTCAGATTCCCCAGTGGGAAGGGAGAGGCCGAGAAAGCTGTGGAAGGCGGGGGGGGGGGGGATTAACGCCCCTTCCAACTGCTTGTAAAAACAAACCAGCAGCTAATTAGCTGCTAGGGTTGCTTTTACTTGAAATATGACCCCCAGCTGAAAAAACAATACCAGGATGATGCCTGTAGCTGCAGGCATCCTCCCGATTAAATTCCAGCGATTTATCAGTACATTGCTGATCCTTGTTGAGCATATACTGTATGTAACAGCAGAGAACATGGGCATATGAAGAATCGGATCAGTGGACCAATATGACCACCATTTATTCTTTTTTGTAATTCCCATGTTGAGGGTTAGGCCCAAAAGAGTTTTAACTTCAGAAACCGTGATATTGTCTGGGAAGAGCTGAATTGATGTATTTGTCCCACAATCAATTCATACAAATCTTTTGTGAAAACAGCGGAGGGGCTAAACGCTGGTGCTGGCAGCGAACAGGGCTGATCCTGCTAACACTGCATTTTTGGGGACACTATACAAAGGAGGCACTAGTATAGTTCTGTTTGTGATCAATATATACAAACACTATACTAGTAATGGCGGTGATCAATGACCTATAGCGTGAGTGCAATAGTGTGTGGGAAATTTAACGCTAGCTGACCCTAGCTGGGAGGGGCGCTTACAGACCTGGATGCTATCTGATGTCACTAGTGACAGTAATAGAGTGATCATTGAAAAATTCTATATACTGACACTGTAGTAATGGCACTGACTGGGTGAACTGGTGATCAAATGCTTAAAAGGGTTGATCAAATGGTAAATGTTCTAATCCAGGGGTGGCTAACCTGTGGCTCTCCAGCTGTTGTGGAACTACATTTCCCATGAGGCATTGCAAAGATGGGAAGTTACTGACTTGCAGAGGCATGATGGAACTTGTAGTCCTGCAGCAGCTGGAGAGCCGTGTGTGTAAAATGTAGTGCTTTTACTCAGTGCCGTGTTCTCTCTTCTTTCCCTGGGCCAACATAGGGGGCAGCAGGGGGCGCATGCATGCGCACACATACCCAGAAAAAGAAAGGTTACATCGCTTTGCCCAGAGCTGCCACTCACCCGCACAGGCGGGCGATTGGCAAATAGGTAAAAAGAAAAAACAAACAAACAATATTTTATTTTAATTTATTTTTTAACATTATTATTATTTTTTTTAAATACTTTAACCACTTGCCTTCCTGAGGATTTACCCCCCTTCCTGACCAGGCCTCTTTTTGCTACTCGGAGCTGCACTAATTCAACTGATAATTGCGCGGTCATGCAATACTGCACCCAAACAAAATTTACGGCCTTTTTTTCACACAAATAGAGCTTTCTTTTGGTGGTATTTGATCACCTGTGCGCTTTTTATTTTTCACGCTATAAACAAAAAAAGACCAAAAAGTTTGAAGAAAAACGATATTTTTTTACTTTCAGGTATAAAAAATATATAGTAAACTCAAAGTTCGTTATAAATTTAGGTCAAAATGTATTCTGCTACATGTTTTTGGTAAAAAAAATCCCAATAAGTGTATATTGATTGCTTTGTGTGAAAGTTATAGCGTCTACAAACTATGGTATAAATACTGCAATTTACGCCTTTTTTTTGATAGACAGAGCTGCGTTAGTTTAACGGACAATTGCGCGGTAATGCAATACGGTACATAAATTAAATAAATGAATAAATCATTTACGTGACAATTTTGTGTAAAAAAATAAATATTTTTTTTTGTCATTTTCCAAAAACTTGTGGTAAAAAAACAAATTCTTCTATTGATTCAACATGCTTCTCAGCAAATAGTTTGGGGTGTTTACTTTCCAAAAAGGGGTCTTTTGGGGGGTGGGGGCATTTTATGCCCAGCATTAGAATTTTATGCCACACATCATTCACTCTTCTAACCACCTGAAGACCAAGCCTTTTCTGACACTTTTTGTTCACGTGAAAAAAATCTGTATTAAAATTTAAAACCCCCAAACATTATATATTTTTTTAAAGCAGACACCCTAGTTAGAGATGAGCGAATTATTCAAAAATTCGATTCGGCTGATTCAGCGAATTTCAGGAAGAAATTCGATTCGATGCGAATTTATTCGCTACAAAGTTAACTTATAAAAAGGGTTTCTAGGCTTCAGAGAGCCTTTAAATTAGTGCAGAACACTGTACCTTTAATTTAAATGCCCTTGGAGATGAGGAAGGAAAAGGAGAAGGAGAAGGAGAAGGAGAAGGATGAGAAGAAGGAGAAGGAGAAGGATGAGAAGAAGGAGAAGGATGAGAAGAAGGAGAAGGATGAGAAGAAGGAGAAGGAGAAGGATGAGAAGAAGGAGAAGGATGAGAAGAAGGAGAAGGAGAAGGATGAGAAGAAGGAGAAGGATGGGAAGAAGGAGAAGGAGAAGGATGAGAAGAAGGAGAAGGATGAGAAGAAGGAGAAGGATGAGAAGAAGGAGAAGGATGAGAAGAAGGAGAAGGATGAGAAGAAGGAGAAGGATGAGAAGAAGGATGAGAAGAAGGAGAAGGATGAGAAGAAGGATGAGAAGAAGGAGAAGGATGAGAAGGATGAGGAGAAGGAGAAGGATGAGAAGAAGGAGAAGGATGAGAAGAAGGAGAAGGAGAAGGATGAGAAGAAGGAGAAGGATGAGAAGAAGGAGAAGGATGAGAAGAAGGATGAGAAAAAGGAGAAGGATGAGAAGAAGGATGAGGAGAAGGATGAGAAGCAGGATGAGAAGAAGGAGAAGGATGAGAAGAAGGAGAAGGATGAGAAGAAGGATGAGAAGAAGGAGAAGGATGAGAAGAAGGAGAAGGATGAGAAGAAGGATGAGAAGAAGGAGAAGGATGAGAAGAAGGAGAAGGATGAGAAGAAGGAGAAGGATGAGAAGATGGAGAAGGATGAGAAGAAGGAGAAGGAGAAGGATGAGAAGAAGGAGAAGGATGAGAAGAAGGAGAAGGAGAAGGATGAGAAGAAGGAGAAGGATGAGAAGAAGGAGAAGGATGAGAAGAAGGATGAGAAGAAGGAGAAGGATGAGAAGAAGGACAGTTCTGTGGCAGTTTCTGTCTATTTCTGACAGTTCTGGGACATTCACTCCATACAGCGGTTGAAACATTGTATCTATTTGTTTCCATAAATGACATTCTGCAGATACACTTAGAGGAGCTCTGCAGATACACTTTTTGCCGGCTTGGAATTATTCTTATTTTCATCCTACTTCTTCTTCATCCTCATCCTCTTCTTCTTCTTCTGAGGATGAGGATGAGGATGAAGAAGAAGAAGAAGAAGTAGGATGAAAATAAGATTAATTCCAAGCCGGCAAAAAGTGTATCTGCAGAGCTCCTCTAAGTGTATCTGCAGAATAGAGGAGCTCTGCAGATACACTTTTTGCCGGCTTGGAATTATTCTTATTTTCATCCTACTTCTTCTTCTTCTTCTTCTTCATCCTCATCCTCTTCTTCTTCTTCTGAGGATGAGGATGAAGAAGAAGAAGAAGAAGTAGGATGAAAATAAGAATTCCAAACCGGCAAAAAGTGTATGTGCAGAGTTCCTCTATTTCTGACAGTTCTCTGACAGCTCCTTCACATGTACAGCGATTGAAACATCTGTATCCTAAATGGAAACTAATAGATACAATGTTTCAACCGCTGTACATGTGAAGGAACTGTCAGAGAGATGTCAGAAATAGCGGAGCTCTCTGCAGGGACACTTTTGCCGGCTGATCGGGAAAAATCCGATTCGCGCACCCGAAGTAGGCAAATATTCGGATTCGACGCGAATCGAATTTTTCCTGAAATTCGTATCGAATTCCGGTTCGCCTGGTTCGATTTGCTCATCTCTAACCCTAGTGAATAAAATGGTGGGTACTACAATTTTTTATGGCGCATAGTACTCGCGCAGTGATTTTTCAGCTTACTTACTTTTAATGCACAAAAACACAATATTTTGGCCAATTATTTGGTAATATATAAAAGATTAAATAGATACCAAACATGACATGCTGTAAAACTGCATGCCCCATGCAATGGCGACAAACTGCATACATTTTTAATATCCATAGGCAACGATTTAAAAGCCTTTAAAAGCTACCATTTTAGATTTACAGAGAAGGTCTAGTGTTAGAATTACTGCCCTTGATCTGACGTTCACGGCGATACCTCACATGCATGGTGCAACCGCTGTTTACATACCAGCACAGGGTCAACGCTTGTGCACACAGGTGTGCGTGCATGGGAGGGGCGTTTTTTTTTTTTTTTTAAGTTATTTAGATTTTTTTAATTATTTTTACACTGTGCCTTTCATTTTTTTTTTATCACTTTTAATGCTATCACAGGGAATGCAAATATCCCCTATAATTTCAATGGGCATTGTCATATTCTTTTTTGAGAAGTCTGGGGTCTATCAGACTCTAGATATCTCCTCTGCTCTTACATTATCTAATCAAACCAAAATCGGTGTGATCAGATGCTTTCCCAATTTACAAATGGTGCTGTTTATATCCTGCGAAACTGAAGTGATGAAATGCTCGTAGCTTCCAAATTCTTAGACTATAGAGATGATTGGCACCACTCTGGTCTCCAATCAGCTTTATGGCCAGCTGGCAGAAACACCGGCTGCATTCTCAGGTTCCCCCGATGGCACGGGACTGCCCGAGAAGGACGTGGAAGGCAGCGGGGGAGGGGGGGCATCATCTCCCGCTGCTTGTAAAAGCAATCCTGCAGCTAATTAGCCACTAGGATTGCTTTTACATGAAAGCTGATTGCTGTCTGAAAAAAATTATGCCTGCAGCTGTAGGCATCATCCTGGTATAACCATTCAAAGTCCAGTGATGTACCAGAACATCGCTGTTCCTTGTTGGGTATATATGCTATGTTCTTTTTTTTTTGTATGCAGCCTGTGGACTGAATGAAAAAATTAGAAGAAATCTCTGCCATAAAAAGTGTGTGGTATGCCCACCATTAGAATATACTGCCCTGCATCCACCCATTTCTAATGGTGGGCACACATTAGGTCACACTTTGCCACAAGCGCCAGTTCCAAGATTGAACAAATGTTTAAATAGTGGCACGCTTGAATAAAAATTGTCCATGTATAAGTGGTACTCCATATAGAAAAAGGATGACATTAAGTCCCAAACTATCTTGTCACTGCACCCCATGTAGTCTGGGCATCCAGGGGGCTCCACGTGACTATCTTTTCCCTCATAAATCCGAAACTTATAAGTATAGCCTGTTGTCCTCTGACAGGTCTTCTACATCTTGACCCCATATCTGGCACACTTGCTGGGGAGAAATTGTTTGAATGCAAGGCGGACAGAAAAATTAATCAGGGGCTCATCAACGCAGATTTTTTGCTGGGGAGTATAGACACCTGCAAATTTTTGGTTAAGGTGATTTACGAGGGGCTGAATGTTGTGGAGCTGGTCGAATTCAGGGTCACCTCGAGGACCACAGAGTGTATTGTTGTTGAAATGCATAAAACACATTATACTCTCATATCTATGCCTGGTCATGGCAGCAGAGAACACGGCATATGATGAATCGGGTCTGTGGACCAATACAACTGGAATTAATTTTTTTTAGTAATGCCCAGGTTGAGGGTTAGGCCCCCAAAAAAAATGTAAATTCGAAAACCGTAATGAGTTTCCATGTGACTGGTCTGGCAAGGTTTGAATTTGGGTTGGCGGCGATAAATTGTTGTGCATATAAATTGCTTTGATCCTCAATCAACGCATACAGATATTCTGTGAAAAACAGCTAAAAAAATCAAGGGGAGGAGTTAAATTTGCTATTTCCACCTGAATTCTGGTTTGGGCAGTGAATGGGGGAAGTACGGGTGCTGCAGAATTTGTGGGCTGTCAATCGGGATTTGCAAGCACATCCGGAAGGATACTAAGGGCTCTACAGGCCTGTGTGCGAATTCTTGGTGGTTGCGGGACAATACTTGTGCTCGCCACCACACCAGCTTGTACTGCACTTATGGGACTCACCACGTCGCCAAGTCATACTGCAGTGCTGGTATTATTATTATACAGGATTTATATAGCGCCAACAGTTTGCTCAGCGCTACAATATAACGGGAGACAATACAGCAACAATACACTTCAATACAAGAGGGTTAAGAGGGCCTGATCCTGGGAGCTTACAATCTAAGAGATGTAAGATCAGGATGTACTAGGCCACTAGTACTCGCCAGTTCACCAAAAGGTAGCGCGGCACTAGTACTGGCACTCTGCTGCATGTGAGAGTCATCAAAATTGCCTGACAAGTGCTAACAGAGATCAGGCCTGATTCTGCCAACACTGCGGTTTTGTGTGCAATGTATCAAGTGACAGTGACCTACTGACACTGCACTTGCTGGGGGAGAAGGGGGGGGTAAGCGTAGGGGCTAAACGCAGGTGCTGGCAGGTGCCGGGGCTGATCCTGCTAACTGCGTTTTTGGGGACACTATACTAATGTGAAGGCTGGTATAGTACTGATCTGATCAAAGATATTGATCCTTTCAGACACTATACTAGCAATGGTGGTTTATTGTGCATGACTGTGTGCCTGGCAATCAAGGGGTTAAATGTGATGACTGGGGTACTGACGGGCAATCTGACGCTATCTGGGAGGGGCGTGAACACCGCGGGAGCGCGAATCACATATATATATGTGATTTTGTGCACCCATACCGCCCTGTAGCAGTATTTCTGCTATAGGGCGGTGAGGAAGCGGTTACAGAAGCGGTTTGTGTGACGTTGCTGCGTTACTATAACTGACAATTGCGCAGTCATGCAACACTGCACCCAAATTAAATTTACGTCCTTTTTTTCCCACAAATTGAGCTTTCTTTTGGTGGTATTTGATTGCCTGTGCATTTTTTATTTTTGCGCTATAAAAAAAAAAGCTGGCAATTTTGAGAAAAAAAACTATATTTTGGACTTTTTGCTATAAAACCTATCCAGTAAAAATATTTAAAAATCAAATTTCATCATAAATTTTGGCCAAAATGTATTCTGCGACGTGTCTTTGCTAAAAAAAAATCCCAATACGTGTAAATTAAATGGTTTATGTGAAAGTTCTAGTGTTTACAAATGGCGGTATAGATACTGGATTTTAAATTTTTATGTATACTAATAAAAGCGGCGATCAGCGACTTATGGCGGCGATCAGCGACTTATGGCAGGACTGCGGCGGACATTCTGACACTGAGGGGGAACTGACTTGGGGTCACTGACATCCCCAGTGACACCAATACAGTGATCAGTGCAAAAAAAAAAAAATAACACTGACACTGTACTAATGGCACTGGGGAGGAAGGGGTTAACTTTTTTTAAGGCACTCAAAGGGTTAACTGTGTGAGGGGAATGTTTTACTAGTGGACGGGGGGTGTGTACTTCACTGTTGCATGCTGTCCCGGAAAGCTAATCTTTGCTCTCCTTGACAGTGAGTTGGGAACTGACAGGGAGCAGAGCTGCCTTGAAAACAATGCAGCTGTGCTCTGTGTCACTGTATCCCGGCAATAGCCGGGACCCAGCGGGTAATGACCGTCCGGGACCCAGTGATTGGCACCTGCACGCCTTCGCGCGCGCGCCCCCTACCTGTTTTGCAAAATGATGTTTTAAAACGTGATTCTGCACAGCGGTGCCGCCCTGCCACAGTATATATACTGTGGCTGGTAGGCAAGCGGTTAATCAGAGTAGGGCAGTGGTATCATAGTAGCATTGAACTACTCTGGGGGGATGATCAGGTTTTTTTTTTTTATTTTTTTTTTTATTTACTTTGCATTGCAGTAGCAATATAGATGATTGCTCTGGAATCCAAAGCTTGCTTTGAACTGTCATGAATGGGTTAAGTTCATGACAGTTCAAAATACATTGATCTGTGGTTGGCTGCAGCTGGTCACAAAGGACAGGGTACTGTGACTGGCCCCATGTTCCATGTGAGAGCTGTGGGCCAAGCACAGCTCACAAGGAACACCCCATGTCCACTGTGGTGAGCACAGCGGACAGGAGGGGGGAGCACTGTGTTAGGAGCCCCATGTGTTAGGAGAGGCAGAGCAACGTACCACTACATTGCTTTGCCTGTAGCTGCCACCCATCCTCAGTACAATGTGAGCTGGTAGTCTTAAAGTGGCTAAGATAACACTTGATCCTGTTTTCCTTCTGTGATATTTGGTGCTACAGACCAAGATACCAGTCTATATACACTCATTGGCCACTTTATTAGGTACACCTGTTCAATTGCTTGGTAATACAAATTGCCAATCAGCCAATCACATGGCAGCCACTCAATGCATTTAGACATCTAGACATGGTGAAGGCGGCTTGCTGAGGTTCAAACCGAGCATCAGAATGGGGAATAAAATGACTTTGAATGTGGAATGGTTGTTGGGGCCAGACGGGCTGGTCTCAGTATTTAAAAAACTGCTGATCTACTGGGATTTTTATGCACAACCATCTCTAGGGTTTACAGAGAATGGTCCGAAAAAGAGAAAATACCCAGTGAGCGGCAGTTGTGTGGATGAAAATGCCTTGTTGATGTCAGAAGTCAATGGAGAATGGGTGGACTGGTTCGAGATGATAGAAAGGCAACTGTAACTCAAATAACTACTTGTTACAACCAAGGTATGCAGAATACCATCTCTGAACACACAACATGTCGAGTCTTGAGGCAGATGGGCTACAGCAGCAGAAGACCACACCGGGTACCACTCCTGTCAGATAAGAACAGGAAACAGAGGCTACAATTTGCACAGGCTCACCAAAATTGGACAATAGAAGAGTGGAAAAACGTTACCTGGTCTAATGAGTCTCAATTTCAGCTGCGACAATCAGATAGTTGGGTCAGAATTTGGCGTAAATAACATGAAAGCATGGATCCATCCTGCCTTGTATCAACGGTTCATGGATGTGCAGCCAACAAATCTACAGCAACTGCGTGATGCTATTATGTCAAAATGGACCAAAATCTCTGAGGAATGTTTCCAACACCTTGTTGAATCTATGCCACGAAGAATAACACCCCGTTCACATCAGTGCGACTTGGCATGTGATTTGCATGCCCTGCGACTTGCAAATCGAATGCCAAGTCGCACCCTATTGTCCGCAATTGGAGCGGTCATATCGGTGTGGTTCTGACTTGTTCGGAGCTGCACCAATTTCAAAAGTAGTACATGCACTACTTTTGGTGCGATTTGCATAGATGTCTTGCAAATCTCAACTGAAATCGTCAGGTGACCCGATTTTGAAATCGTGCGACTTCACTATAAGTCGCATGATTTCAAAATCGGCTTTGATGTGAACAGGGGCTTAAGGCAATTCTGAAGGCAAAAGAGGGTCCAACCAGATACTAGCAAAGGTGTACCTAATAAAGTGGCTGGTGAGTGTAATTGCAAGCAGTTTCCTCTGCCAATTTGCCTTTCTTTGTCAGCACAGCTTATGCTTGTAAAACTGTTATATACATTCCGATAACAATGCACGTGACATTTAATTCTAGGATAGATCACACCGACAGCATATTTGTTAGCAAACTGTCAGGCTACCTTTTCCCATTTGCACGCAAAGCTAACACTTGTAGATCTGTTGACAAAATTGAGAAAACTGACAATCCTGCCATCATAACCTTGGTGTTTAACCACATCAAGTCCCCCTTCCTTTTCAGGCCAATTTGCATCTTTCAGCACATCTCCTAGATTGTAAGCTCGAAAGAGCAGGGCCCTCGAACCCCTCGTGTATTGTTTTGTCACTGTATTGTCTCATGTACTGTCCCCCACTATAATGTACAGCGCTGAGCAAACCTTTTGGCGCTATATAAATAATGTATAATAATAATAATATCACACTTTGAGTGACAATTACTCAGTCATGCAAAACTGTACCCATATGAAATTTTTATAATTTTGAAGACAGAGCCTTCTTTTGTTGGTATTTGATCACCACTGGGTTTTTCTTATTTTTTGCTATATAAATTAAAAAACTGAAAATTTGGAAAAACAAATCTTTGCTTAGTTTTTGTTATAAAATTTAGCAAATAAATTTTCCTCATAAATTTAGGCCAAAATGTATTCTGCTATTTTTAAAAAAAAAAATCACCCAAAACAGTGTATATTATTTAGTCTGTGTGAAAGCTATAGAGTCTACAAACTATGGGATATATATTTGAAAATTGATCATTTGAGACCCTAAAATGCTGGACGCTGGTATGACGTATGACAGTGATCAGGATGCTGGTATGGGGTATGGTGGTGATTAGGACATTAGCATGAGGTATGGAAGTGATCAGGACGCTGGTATATGGGGAATGGTGGTGATCAGGACACTGGTATGGGGTATGGCGGTGATCAGGACGTTAGCATGAGGTATGGCAGTGATTAGGACGCTGGCATATGGGGAATGGTGGTGATCAGGAAACTGGTATGGGGTATGGTGGTGATCAAGACATTAGCATGGCATATGGGTGATCAGGACGCTGGTATGGGTATAGTGGTGATCGGAATGCTGTTATGGGGTATGGTGGGGATCAGAACTCTGGTATGTAGTATGGTAGTGATCATGATGCTGATATGGGGCATGGCTGTGATAAGAATGCTGGTGTGGCGTATGGGGTGATCAAGATGCTGGTATGGAGTATTGCGGTGATCAAGAGGTTGGTATGGCATATGGCGGTGATCAGAATGCTAATATGATGTATGACGGTGATCAGGGCACTGGTATGGTTTATGGCGATGATCAGGGTGCTGGTATAGCATATGGCGGTAATCAGGAGGTTGGTATGGCCTATGGCGGTGATCAGGAGGTTGGTATGGCCTATGGCGGTGATCAGGAGGTTGGTATGGCATATGTTGGTGATCAGAATGCTAATATGACATATGGCAGTGATCAGGATGCAGGTATGGTGTATGGCAGTGATCAGGGTGCTGGTATGGTATATGGTGGTGATCATGGTGCTGGTATGAGGTATGGTGGTGATCAGAACGCTGGTTTAGTGAACAGGAGATTGGTATGGTGGTGTTTTTGTGCACACCTGGACAGGTGACAAGTGCTGGCTGCAAACTTTATTGTTCCTACACTGGGGCAGTGATTAGGGACACTGGGGCTGGCTGGCACAGCAGTCTGTAAGTGTTCATGCACCCCGACAGGCTGCTGTATCGGTTCTCTCTGCTCTCACAGTGGGAGCAGAGAAAACCGATCTATAGTTTCAGTTTCTAGTGTTTACTGGGATGGGACACAGCAATCACATGGTAAAACACTATGTGATCGCCCAGACACAGCGGCAATGTGACCCACTGTGTCTGGGCGACATACAAATTGTCAGGCTCCCGGGTGTACTCTCTTTGAGCCGTGCAGGAACCGTTGAGGGGGGCTGAGGTACAGGTATGTTAGCCCGCTTTGGGACAGCTTCCCGTCCGCTGTCTATAGACTATGAGCAGCCGGGAAATGGTTAAAGGCTAATTGTTCACCTTTTCTAGAAAACAACCTATGCTGCCAAGGGGCCCCAGTTGAAAATCTATTCAGCTTTGCAGAATGATCATTCATTGTATTGTTCTAACTGTAGACCATTTGGGAACTCTCAGAAGACTGACTAAAAAATGTCTAGTTAGCAACCCACATGTCCTGCCTTGTTGATAGGATGCAAAAACTGTTGGTTTTCACTCCTGCAATGCTTGGGAGTGAGGATTCCATGGTTTTTGTGTCCTAGCAACAAGGTTGGGGATTTTTTTAGTCAGGCTTCTGAGAGGACCCAATAGGGACTCATAGGGAAAGGGGGGGGGGGCATGGATTAGAGAAGCGTTAAGGCTGCAGCCGTTTCACTGATATCTCACATTCAGCTGATAGGAGTGCGGCATCTTTATACTATTACTATGTTACCACAACCCAGAACACAGGTTATCAGTGTATTTTATTTGCGTATGTCTGTAAACACGCATAAGCATGTAAATTATTCCTGTGGTCAGGATACATTAATATTATGTCTAGTAGAATGCATTTAGCTGAACGCAATATATGCGGATACATAGAGCACTATTCCTTCTGACAACAATTGGGACATTATACACTATATTGCCAAATGTATTGGGCCAGCCCTCCAAATCATTGGATTCCAATCACCTCCATGGCCATAGGTGTATAAAATCAACCACCTAGGCATGCAGACTGCTTCTACAAACATTTGTGAAAGAATGGGTCGCTCTCAGGAGCTCAGTGAATTCAAGCGTGGTACTGTGATAGGTTGCCACCTGTGCAATATTTCCATCTGTGACATTTCCTTCCTACAAATATTCCACGGTCAACTGTTAGTGGTATTATAGTAAAGTGGAAGCAACTGGGAACAACAGCAACTCAGCCACGAAGTTGTAGGCCACATAAAATGTCAGAGCGGGGTCAGTGCATGCTGAAACGCATAATGTGAAGAAGTCACCAACTGTCTGCAGAGTCAATAGCTAAAGACCTCTAAATGTCGTGTGGCCTTCAGATTAGCACAACAGTGCATAGAGAGCTTCATAGAATGGGTTTCCATGACCAAGTAGCTGCATCCAAGCCTTACATCACCAAGTGCAATATGAAGTGTTGGATGCAGTGGTTGACTCTAGTGCAGTGGAGACTGTGACAGAATGCAGCGCCTGACCCCTGCCCTTCTCACCAACTCGTGACCGAAGGACCAGCCTATCTCGCACCGCGCTGTCACTTGGGTAACAATGCCACTCTTAGCTGTGCCCTGCACAAATATTTTCCAGATTGCAGGACCACAATCTATGTGCCAGCAGCCTGAGAGTGATTGTTACTGGGTTAGGTTAATTACGCAATTAACCCTTCACACTGCCACCACCATCTTTTTACAGAGAAGGAGGAAACTCACAAATCGTAGCAATAACACTATGATTTTAGCATAAGCGTCTGTAACACACACTGTCACCACAGAAAAGTATGTTCAGAGGATTATTGTATACAGTAGCACTCTTCAAGAGAAAGGGATTCTGTAGTTTGCATTATAAGCTTTAGAGACAGCTTCAACACTTTTCAAAATAGGATTTATTACTAAAAAGGTCAAAATGGTGCAATTAAAATATTTACAGAAAAAGATGTTACAAAGACATAAAGAGAACAATAAAGCAACAGAGAAATAAAAGAAAGAAGTTAAGAAGGCAGAATACTTGTAAAGTCCTTGGTTTAAGCAGATTCCAATAGTCCGAGCAAAAAGATTGCCTTGGCTTTCAAGTCTGTTAGATGTTTTTTGACTGATGTTAAACGAGAGCTCTCTTCTCCAGACCAGATCTTTTTCTATGATATTAAAGGGGTGTCGCCTGAGAACAAATCACCAATCATCCAGTTTGGGGATGGGTGCTAGGTGGCCCCCAAGTTAATGACCAAGTTCCAACTGCAGTTTCATACTAATATTAATAACTTCCAGTATGTGCAGGTTGTATTCTAGCAACTGGCAGATTGATATTCAGAATTATATTTCAAAACCAGGGATACCAAACACAGCGTACCCTTGTCACGCAGGAGGTAAGAGACTGCTTCTTCTCTCTCCTAGGTTCTATTATAGTCATGTATGACTCGACACGAACCTTTCCAAATATATACCTAATATTAATGTGCCCAGTTCCTGCTGAACTTTATGAATTGTATGTGAAATGGATACATGTGGAATGGACGTTTTATGGCACTCCCTAATGGCCTAACAGGTCATGGCTGACTGATTATTGTTTTACAATCATGCAGAGGAAAGTGGTTTTCAAAGCAGACCTCCTGCACCACACTAATTAGCGGTTACAGCTCTGGAGCTCTATCTGTGTTTTATTTAAGATAAGAGGCCCTTTTGAAGTCCGTTCAACTTACAGCTGCAAATTCCATGTCAAGAGGGAGGAAAGGAGAGACAAAATGGTGGAGGCCTAACAAGATGGCTGTCACGTACAGCATCCATGTCTCTATTGCGTACAATCAACACAGAGACATGTTCTCTGGAGTGACCAATCACGCTTCTCTGTCTGGCAATCTGATGGACGTGTCTGGGCTTGGCAGGTGCCAGGAGAAAGGTACTTGCCTGACTGCACTGTGCCAAGTGTAAAGTTTGGTGGAGGGGGGATTATGGTGTGGGGTTGTTTCTTAGGGGTGGGCCTGGCCCCTTAGTTCCAGTGAAGAGAACTCTTAAGGTGTCAGCATACTAAGACATTTTGGACAATTTCAAGCTCCCAGCTTTGTGGGAACAGTTTGGGGACGGCCCCTTCCTGTTCCAACATGACTGCTCACCAGTGCACAAAGCAAGATCCATAAAGACATGATGAGCGAGTTTGGGATGGAGGAACTTGACTGGCCTGCACAGATTCCTGACCTCACCCCAAAAGAACACCTTTTGGATGAATTAGAGCGGAGACTGTGAGCCAGGCCTTCTCGTCCAACATCAGTGCCTGACCTCACAAATACGCTTCTGGAAGAATGGGCAAACATTCCTATAGGCACACTTCTAAACCTTGTGGACAGCCTTCCCAGAAGAGTTGAAGATGTTATAGCTGCAAAGGGTGAGCCAACTCAATATTGAACCCTACAGACTAAGACTGGGATGCCATTAAAGTTCATATGCATGTAAAGGTATGCATCCTAATACTTTTGGCAATATAGTGTACCTTCCTCGTACACCAACAATGGGGCACTATTCTTCCCACTGACACCAGTGATGGAGCACTATTCCTCCCACTTGCACCAATGATGGGGCACTATTCCTCCCACTTGCACCAATGATGGAGCACTATTCCTCCCACTGACACCAATGATGGGACACTATTCCTTCCACTGACACCAATGATGGAGCAATATTCCTGTCACTGACACAAATAGTGAGGCAGTATTCCTCCCACTAAACCAATGATAGAGCACTAGTCCTCCCACTAAATTTGTGGTATTGTTTAATCCCACTGACACCAGGAAATTTTCTACTGCTACTGGTTACAACCCCCCCCCCCCCTAAAAAACTGAAGGACAGTAAATCGGTAAATTGTCCCCTTGTTTAGAAAGTTTGGAGGCCCCTGGTTTAGTCTACATTTACCCATGTTCCTTTAGGCCACACCCAATATCCAGAGCAATGCAGTTGTGCCCACTCTTTCTCAGCTTCTAATGCTGGGAAGTACAGCATATCATATGATAAATCACCAGGACCCAGTGCTGGGAGAGAGGTTTGCCCAGATCGTCTTGGAGCTTATATGATTTTTCTCTTCACTCAAGCAGGAGAATAGAGTGTTGAGGGAGCACAATCAATATAAGTATAATGCCTTGGATTGGTGGGATTTTGTTTGTGTCAGAACTGCTTCTCTAATGCAGGTCTATAGGAATTCAAAAGAAGCTTTTAGAAGGCCAAATGCAGGTCAAAAGAAGGTGAACTGCAGGTCAAATGCACTCATCAGTGAATTCTAAATGATCTCAGAAGAGTCACAAACTAATGTAATAAGCATGCTGCGTTTGCCTTTCGACACAAAACCAAAGTCCATCAACACTGGCCCAGGGGCAGACTGACCATTTGGAAACTCGGGCACTGCCCGAGGGCCCGGGGTCAGTAGGGGGCCCCATGAGATGCCCCTGGTACCTTTTTCATAGGCTTTTGTGAGTTTGGGCAAGGACACAGGGGCCCCATGATCCCCTATTGCCCGGGGGCCCCATGAGTTGTCAGTCCGCCCCTGCACTGGCCCTAGGGCTCCATGCACACGGGGCGTTTTAATAACACTGGTAGCATTAGCTGTGTAAAGTCACATTTAAAGCTCAAGTTTTTCATCGGTTTTTAGCGTTTTTGCATTAGCGTCCAGCCGCGTTTTTCCGAGTTTGCGTTTTTTAAGAAATAAAAAATATTTTTTTTGCTCAAAAAAGTCCAAAAATGCTGGTTTGCAGTGTTTTGCCGCGTTTTTCGGTCATAGAACATTTTTACAGCTAAAAAACTCCTCTAGAAACCCACTAGTTCTGGGGTTTTTTTCCTGCAAACAAACGTTCCTGCCAAAAAACTCTGATTCCAGTCTATGTGTGCATGGGCACATAGGATAACATGCTGGGGAGTTTACTGGCTGTAGAAAAAAACAACAAAAGCCACAAACAGCCGCTGTAAAAACATCCAGTGTGCATGAGGACTAAGCAGCCAGTGGTTGGCATTTAGGATCCCTTTTGTTTGCCCCGCATAGGCATTAGCAAATTGCACATTTATCTTAATTAAAATAAAATACTAATACAGGTGCAGACTAAAGAGAGTATATATATATATATATATATATATATATATATATATATACACACACAGTTGTATTCAAAATAATAGCAGTGTGTTGAAAAAAGTGAATAAAGCTCAAAATCCTTCTAATAGCATTTATTTCCATACACACAAATGCATTGGGAACACTACACATTCTATTCCAAATCAAAACATGAAGAAAAATATATCAAATTTGTGTTGTTCTTCTAAAAAAATTGAAGAAAAGTGAATATTAGACTGTGTTTGTATTCTTCTTTACAAACTCAAACATTCACTATATAAACTGAAAAATGTTTGAAGATTTTGCTTTCCTTTGAATCACTTAATGAATATTTGGTTGTAGTCGCACTGTTTCTGAGAACTGCTGTACATCTGTGTTGCATGGAGTCACCCAACTTCTGGCCCCTGTGAACAGGTATTCCAGCCCAGGATGATTGGACTACATTCCACAGTTCTTCTCTATTTCTTGGTTTTGCCTCAGAAACTGCATTTTTGATGTCACCCCACAAGTTTTCTATTGGATTAAGATCCGGGGATTGGGCTGGCCACTCCATAACGTCAATCTTGTTGGTCTGGAACCAAGATTTTGCACGTTTACTGGTGTGTTTGGGGTCGTTGTCTTGTTGGAACACCCATTTCAAGGGCATTTCCTCTTCAGCATAAGGTAGCATGACCTCTTCAAGTATTCTGATGTATTCAAACTGATCCATGATCCCTGGTATGTGATAAATAGGCCCAACACTGTAGTATGAGAAACATCCCCATATCATGATGCTTGCACCACCATGCTTCACTGTCTTCACAATGTACTGTGGCTTGAATTCAGTGTTTGGGGGTCGTCTGACAAACTGTCTCCGCCCACTAGACCCAAAAAGAACAATCTTACTTTCATCAGTCCACAAAATATTGCACCATTTCTCTTTAGGCCAGTCAATGTGCTCTTTGGCAAATTGTAACCTATTCAGCACATGTCTTTTTTTCAACAGTGGGACTTTGCGGGGACTTCTTGCAGATAGCTTGGCTTCACATAGGCGTCTTCTAATTGTAACAGTACTCACAGGGAACTTTACACCTTCTTTCATCTTCCTGGAGCTGATTGTTGGCTGAGTCCTTGCCATTTTGGCTATTCTTCTATCCATTCGAATGGTAGTTTTTCACTTTCTTCCACGTCTTTCAGGTTTTGGTTGCCATTTTAAAGCATTTGCGATCATTTTAGCTGAGCACCCTATCATTTTCTGCACTTCTTTATATGTTTTCCCCTCTCCAATCAACTTTTTAATCAAGGTACGCTGTTCTTCTGAACAATGTCTGGAACGACCCATTTTCCTTAGAATTTCAGAGAGAAATGCACTGTAACCAGCATGTACAACATTTGCTGCCTTCCTTCCTTAAATAAGGGCAATAATTGCCACCTGTTTTTCAAAGAATGAATGACCTCACTAATAGAACTCCACACTGCTATTATTTTGAACACGCCCCTTTCAATTAGTGATTCAATTACACAGAATCAGCAGCATGCATGTCATGACTGTTGGGTCTGTTGGATTTCTATTACTCTACTACTCCTGCTAGTAAATCATTTGCCATGTAGAAATATCATTTCTACCAAAAACAGTGATTGATCAGGTTAGTGATGTCTGACTGCTATTATTTTGAACACAACTGTGTATAATATACATACATACACACAGAAAATGTGATGCATATTTACTGTCACTTTACCATGTTTATTTAAATACTCCCCTCTAGTGTTTAGAATTAGCACTGCACACTCTTCATTCATGCTTTAATAGGGCTGGAAAAAAAAAGCAAATTAATCTATTCCAGTCAAGACACAGTGGTCACAGTTTCAAAATAGATTGCGGAAATCAATTTGTAATATAGCTTTAATTTTCAGTGGTTAAATAGAATAAAAAGTGTACTTTATTTTCCAATAATTATTGTAACAATATTACATTACGTGAAAGTAAGTATTGATATGGCTTTTATGTTTTTACTTGCTTTCTGTTCCATCTTTTCATGATGGTATTTCATATTTTGTAAGGCACTGTGAAAACTGCTATAAAACATCCTGAATAATACAATTTTTAATCATTTGCGGACCAGTGACGTACCCATACGTCTCTGGACTTTCGGTGGTTATACCGGGATGAGGTTTTATGGACTCAAATTCATTTTCTAGCAAACAAATACTGATCTTTACTTGTAAACAAAAAGTGTCAGAAAAGACCTAATAATAATATGTTATATGAAAGTGTTCTCTTAGCCTTGTGGAGCAATGTTCAGTTCAATGACTCGAAGTTAGTCTGGCCATGTATAGTTTGCAGAGGTTTGTGCATACAGTTTTTAAAACGTTGTATTAATTATAGCTTTGCTGCCCCTCTATAGGCCTGCATAGCTCTATGCATTGATAGTTTGCCCATACATGGCCAAAGGAACATGGTAAGGGGCATATACTGTACCTTCAATGTACTCCCTCACCCTCATGTTTTTCCACCAGAGCCCTAACCTGATTCTTAAATTCCCTTTAAAATTTTCAGTTTATTACTTTTGGTCTGACCCACTAAAATGTATTCCTTTGGTGTGTCTTTTCTTTTGTGTTCTGCAGAAAGTTGCTGGTGGTTCTGTTCTGTGCAGAAATGGGCAAGGTACATTATTTTAGAAAAAATAATGTACCTTGCCCATTTTCAATTTGGCAGCACAGTGGCTAAATGTTTAGCACTTCCGTCTGGCAGTACTAAGGTTGTTGGTTCGAATCCCAGCCATAGCACCTCCTGCCTGTGCCTGCGTGGGTTTCCTCCGGGTACTCCAGTTTCCTCCCACACTCCAAAGACATGCTGGTAGGTTAATTGGATCCTCTCTAAATTGGCCCTAGTATATGTATGTATGAATGTAAGTTAGGGACCTTAGATTGTACACCCCTTGATAGTTAGGGACTGATGTGAATATACAATATATGTAAAGCGCTGCGTAAATTGACAGCACTATATAAGTACCTGAAATAAATAAAATAAATATAGAAGATATTTTAAAGATTTTGTCGCCATCTAGTGGCTAAGGTCATATATGTTTAAATATGTTTCTCAAACAAATTCTAAACTATCACATTACCATCATAAAGCTTCAGGTATTTAATTATTTTCTGTATTATTTTCCAAGTCACAAACAATTTACCATTTACATCATTCCACAATCAAACAATCCTATACCTTCTACAATGCACCCGCCCCGCTTATGGTCCTCCTCCTTAAAGTGTTACTAAACCCAGGACCCTGCATTCACTATATCCGCTCTCCCCGGACCCTGCATTCACTATATCTGGTCTCCCTGGACCCTGCATTCACTATATCTGGTCTCCCACAGTACACAGAACATGGAAATGCAATTATCTTAGTAAATATACACTGCTAAAAAACTGTTCTCATCAGCAGTTAGAGCAGTCTTGTGACTTCTGCAGAGCACTGGTTAAAGCTTGTAGGAGGAGTTTTCTTTCTGCTCTAGGAGGATGCAGAACCCCTGACCTCTGTCCAGACAGTGCTGATTGGCCCTCTGATGATCACATGCACTCTCCAAAGAAGAAAAAAATCTCTCTAGCAATGATCACTAAACTGAGCATGTGCAAGTGGCTATGGGTTCAATCTGTCTTATCAGGAGATAAGACGTGGACATGTGAAGAAGAGGAGGGGCAGAGAAGTCAGGATAAAATTTTTACACAATGCAGATAATTAACCCCTTAGGTTCCACAGTAAGTATAGCAAGCATGCTTTACTGCATATACAGACCGATTTTACTGTTGTCGGTTTAGTAACACTTTAAATACACATTAAAGCATCCAATATGAAACCACATTGCAATAATTTAAAAGGATGTAAAAGACACCTGCCATAAAAATAAAATGTGATATATATCTAATTTACACACATGGGCAGGGTCTGTTTAGATCAGTAGGGGTTATCTCCGCTAATCCCCTGCTGATCAGAGCAGGCAGATAACAGGTCTGTGTCAGCTCAATTGTACATTTTTGCTCTATGGGCGGTCTGGTGAAAATGGACTCTGCTATCAGTTTATACCTGACTGCCCTTCGATTCAGTCTGCCCAAATGGAGGGGGGACAGATCCGGATTCTGAATTGGATTGGAGGTAGGCAGGTGTAAACGAACACAAGTCCCTTTACACCCGCCGGTCCATAGGGGTAAATAGAGGGTCCGATCAGGTACGACTGAAAGACTGACAGGAGGACCTGATTGGACCCTTTGTGGGAAAGGGGTCTGAACTGTACTTGTTTCAGCTTTTTTATCCTCTGTTTTCACAGTTTTATCTCAAAGTGGGGGTGCTTAATCAAGTTTTATTTCTCATATTTTTAAGTTGGTGCATTATTAACTCTCTTTACAGACCTCCAGCAAACCTCCAGCACCGTTTTAATAGGTGTCTCTGGTAGTGTCAGAGCTGCTCTTTTGCCATTAGGCAGGGGCATAGTAGAGTTTCCTTTGCAGTCTCATTCTGCTTCATACAGCTGTCTCTACATCAGTTGCTAAAAAGGAACTATGCATTAAAGCTTTAAAAATGTTACTCGTACAGATCATTGAAATTAGAGTTGCCTCCTTTTCTATTTCAATGGTCTTTATTAAATTTTTTAAACAGTATTATAAACAGAGGCAATAAAACACGCCCACGCAGGGGCTATCAATTGCACAGATAAACAAAATGCAAAATAAAAAAAAAAGGAAAAACAATGCTCTAATGCCAACAGGGCAAAAGGTACGCCCACGCAGGGGCTATCAGTGGCACATAAGGTACAAAACAGTAATGTAACTGATTATAACAATTAAATGCAGCTGTCCAGTCACACCAAAAACAGAGAGAGAGAGAAAAAAGAAAAGAGAGAAAGAAAAAAAAAAAAAAAAAGGGGTGGGGGGCAAAGAGCAGGGACTCAAGAGCGCCAATACCGAACGCCATTACATCCCCAGACTAGCCGGGGGGAGTGAGGGAAGGGCATATTGCAACCACGGCTCCCATATTTTCAAAAATTTACGTTGGGAGTCGTTGCGGATACTCGACATCTGTTCGTTGAGCATCATAGTGGTCATACGATCCCGCACCCCCTGAAGAGGAACAAACGGACTCTTCCAGGCCTGAGCAATTGTCCTAGTGGCGGATAAAAACAGATAGGAAGCCAACTTCTGCTGGTGAGCTAAGAGGCCCGGTATGGGGCAATGAAGCAAGGCATACCGAGCATCCCGGCGTATGGAGAGATGGAACAAGGTGAAAAGGAGGCCAAATACACGAGACCAAAAACGAAACAGTCTCGGGCATGACCACCAGATATGTAATACATCACCACGATGACCACAACCCCGAAAACATTGATCACTACAGGCAGGGTTAGCCCGGGCCAGCCGAGCCGGAACCCAGTACCAACGAAACAATACCTTATAGGCTGCCTCCAGTGTGGTCGTATTAAATGAGCATTTAGCTATGAGTGACCAGGCCTTATTCCAGTCCTCCGGATCCACAGCCACTCCCAGGTCGCGCTCCCACTGAACAACATATGAAAGTGAAGTATGCGACGAGCGTCTGTTCAGAGCTGCATAAAGAAGGGATATAAGGCCCGGAGCGCCCGGACGCAGTTGGCAGAGCTGTTCAAAGGCAGATTTCTGGTACGGGAACGCAGAAGTACCCCGCAGCGAGAGCAGCCAGTGTCGCAATTGAAGATATCGAAAAAATTCCGCCGGGGGGATATTCCGGGATTCCCGAAGAGAGTCCCAGGTGGGAAAGGACCGAAAAATCAAAAAGTGTCGCACCTGCGAAAAACCATTAGTCACCCACCAAGAAAACGCCCCTGGGTGATCCAAACCCGGCGGGAAAAGAGGGTTGTTAATAATTGGGAGCAAAGGCAGAAAAGGTGACATCAGACCACCAGAGTAACGCACCGAGTCCCAAACTTGTAGGCCATGAAGTAACATCGGACTCAGTGCCATAGGGCGCAGGGCAGGGGGAAGCCATAGAAGCGTCGACAGTGCGATAGGGGCACAATTAGGTAGTTCCAACAGGACCCAGAGGGGGACGTCGGAAGAGGCGTGCAACATAGACAGCGGGGCAATCTGGCTCGCTTGATAATACTTAGTCACATTAGGCACCCCAAGACCACCCTGAAGTCTATGGGCAAAAAGCGTACTTTTGGATACTCTGGGGTGCTTATCGGCCCAGATAAAACGCATTAACTTCGCCTGAAGCAACCGAAGAAAATGAGGGGGAACCCGCACCGGGAGTGTGCGAAAATAATACAACAATTTCGGCAAGATGGTCATTTTCACCGAATTAACCCGTCCTATCCAAGACAGGTGCGGAAATTGCCAAGAATGCATAAGAGAGGATAGAGAGCTAAGCAATGGATAGTAATTCGCAGCAAACAAGGAGTCATAAGTGGGGGTCAAGCGAATGCCTAAGTATTCAAGAGAAGAGGAAGCCCATTTGTAAGGGAAGTGGGATTGTAGGCGCGAAACCAAATCTGAAGCCAAAGTAATATTGAGGGCGACAGTCTTATCCAAGTTGATACGGAGACCCGAAATTAAGGAGAAGCGCTCAAGAACCTGTTGCAAATTAGGAAGCGTCGTCAGGGGGTTAGTAAGAGTCAGGAGGGCATCATCCGCAAAAAGGTTCAGTTTGAATTCCTGTCCCGCGTAAGGAACCCCCGATACATTGCAATCGGTCCGAAGCGCCAAAGCCAACGGCTCAAGCGCCAGGACAAAGAGCGCTGGGGACAGGGGGCAACCCTGTCTCGTCCCTCGCCCAATAGGAAAGGGATCTGAAAAATACCCAGCGTATTTGACGGAGGCCGAAGGAGAAGAATACAAGGCCTGAATCCAAGAAAGAATAGAATCCCCAAAACCCCAACGAGACAGCACAAACCGCAGATATTCCCAGGATAGAGAATCAAAGGCTTTATATATGTCTAAAGACAGTAAGAATCCCGGGATTTTCCGCTGTTGCAGAAAATGTATCAGATGGACCACCTTACGAACGTTGTCACCCGCCTGCCTCCCGGGGACGAACCCCACCTGGTCCCTGTGGACCAGGCTACGCAAATATTTATTAATGCGGAAACTAAGGATCTTGCCCAATATCTTCAAGTCTTCATTAAGAAGAGAAATAGGCCGGAAGGCTTGCGGTTCCTGTACATCATCGGTCGTCTTAGGAATCATGGCGATATGCGCTCTAAGCGCATCTGGGGAGGGCGAGGAGCCCTGTCGTAACGCATTAAAATACTCAGCCAAAAAGGGCGCCAACAAGGCTGAGAATTTCTTATAATAAAGACCGGAAAAGCCGTCGGGACCTGGGGCCGCGGTGGACCGTAAAGATTTGATAGCTTGGAGCACTTCTGGTACAGTGACACCGGCGTTGAGTGCCACCTGTGCTGCCTCGGATAACCCAGGAAGTCGGAGATCTTGAAAGAATGCCTCTGCTTGAGCCACGGGGAAGGGATCTGGTTTAGCGTAGAGGCGTGCAAGGAAGTCTGAGAAACGGGAAACAATCTGCTGGGGATTAGAAGTACAGCCACCTGTAGGAAGTCGCAGTCGAATCGGTTTATGGGGTTTCCCCACAGAATTGAGTTTCCTGGCCAGCATCGGGCCTGGCTTATTAGCACAGGAATAAAATTTGTGTTTGGTCCAACGCAGGGCCCGTTCCGCCTCTGAAGAGGCAAGTAGGTCTAACTCTGCCGCCAGAGCGTCCCGAGCGCGTTTATGGGCCGCAGATGGAGAGGACTTCCAACGCGCATCCGCAGAGGCCAGGAGAGAATGAAGCTCCAAAAGTCGGCGCTCCCGCTCCCGCTTCCGGACCGCCGCCAGCTGTATAACATGACCCCGCACCGTGGCCTTATGCGCCTCCCATAGGGGCGAGTTGCCTCCTTTTCAACAGTTTGTCGATTGCTGGCCTTAGCTGGGGCACCCCATTACTCTTTAGGCTGAGCATTTTGCAATAGGTTGGACATACCAAGACCAAAGCTTCACAAACACATTTACTATGTGTCCTCTACTGGCACTGCACAGACATAGAGTACAAATCTTCCCATTTCTGTACTGTGCCTGAACACCATTGACTTTAATGCAATGTCTGTCTGCAACATCCTTATTGCACCCTAGTTGTAGTTCCAGGCCTCAAGCATGCAAAAATTCTGCTAGATGCTTTCTTAAAATTTAGGATCCTGTTCAATCAGAAAATAATGTCAAAATTAGCTATTAAAATCATAGAAACTTTAATAATGTCCACAATTGTTAAAAACAATAAAAGTGCTCATGTAATTGTTTCTATATATAGTAAGAAAACCTATGTAGCACTACCCCATGGGTCTTGTAGGATGGTTTTGGAGGGGCAGTCTTTGATGATGTTCTTCTACCGGCTAAGCAGTGGTGCACTTAAAGACAAATTATAGTATATCTGCATGCAGTATAGTTCCAGTAAAGATGCAGTCAGGGTCCGGTATAGGTGTGGTACAAGTGCAGTGTAGATGTGGATCAAATGCAGTGACAGTTCAGTCTAAGTGCAATAAAGGTTGGTATGGATCAGGGGCGGACTGACAACTCATGGGGCCCCCGGGCAATAAGGGATCATGGGGCCCCTGTGTCCTTTCCCAAACTCAAAAAAGCCTATGAAAAAGGTACCAGGGGCATCTCATGGGGCCCCCTACTGACCCCGGGCCCTCGGGCAGAGCCCGAGTTTCCAAATGGTCAGTCTGCCCCTGGTATGGATGCAGTATAGGCTTGGTAGAAATGTGGTAAAGGGCTGGTATAGATGCTGTATAGGCTGGGTGTACTTGATGCCTTGCTCTCAGTGGTTCAGTCTCTGCTAGCAGTGTCAGTATTGGGAGGATAGCCCTCTCATGAGTTCATAGGATGCTGCTGTGGATGCTCACCATAGAAGGGGCACCCCTAGTCTCTCCCTGAAAGCCTCGGATGGTCAGTGGTGGGAAGCAGAGGGTGAGTGGAGACTTCAGTCTCCTTGGGTCAGCCAGGGGCATATTTACCACAAGGCAAACAAAGCATTTGCCTAGGGTGGCATATTTCAGGGGGGCAGCACTTCCCCCCAGAAGAAGGGATGAAACATGGGATACAATGCCATGGGAACCAGGTGGGATCCAAGAGAGGTTGCAGGCCGCTTGATGGAGTATGTAGAGCTTGACTCACGTTCCCGGGGATGTCCGTGGCTGTGAGGATGAGTGTCTTTCTCTCTATCACCGGGGTGGTGTAAGGCTCTCCAGGTGGGGGACAGGGGAGTTGTTGGTCAATGTCAGGCTCTGTCCCCGGGAGAGGGAAGGGGGGGTTGGTGTCCATGGGGGCAGAAGATTTTTGTGTTGACTAGGGCAGCACAAAACCTAAATACACCACTGGGGTCAGCAGTGCAGGAGCTGTAATGTGTGCAGTGCTGTGATGTGTGCGATGCTGAGTTTTCCCTGAGTGTCTTCATTTCCACTGTTAGGTTTGCTGCCAGGAGAATCCTCATACAGAGGTGCTCTCTCTCTCTAACTCCTTGGCTCCAAGAAGAAGAACTTTCCTCGGGCAATTTAATACAAATCCTCTCTCCCCTCCTCTTACTGCACAGGGCACACTTGAATCCGTAGTTCAGAAAGTAATTTTCTGTATTACATCGCCATTTTGGACTATATCTCCCAAGATTCCAAGGGCCTGACAGAGCAAATTGGTGCAGCATAACATCAGTATCTCAGTATAAGAAAGTGAAAGTAAACTGATTGTAAAAAAGGGAAATGTCTCCTTCTCCATGTTTCTGTAGTCCAGTACCTGGCTACACCTATATTCCCTATATGGATTTAAAAATGATTTATATACCACTGCAACAAAGAATTTTCATTGAAAGATACGGGAGAACCTCCTGGGCTATCTGAATTGAATTAAAGTACAACTAGTGGCTTGTAGTCTCCCTCGTATTTAAAAGTTCCAACCTCTCAGCAGTGTTAGTGATAACTATTCTTATGCCCCAAATCTTTCTCCATAATTGTTCAAAAATTAAAACTCAATTAATTACTTATTTATGGTTCTGCCACCTGAGTCCTAAGGGTAAGGCCCCTTTCACACGAACATTCCAATCAGGTCCACCTGTCCGTTTTTCTGATCGGAAACCTCCATTCTGCTCTACTTACATTCGATCTGCTAAAAATAAACAGACGGGGATCTGCTCCCTTCCATCTGACTGGATTGAATGGCATTCAGGTGTAAACGGACAGGTGGTCAGTTTACATCCCACCGCCCATAGAGGAGAGCAGGCTGTATCTGGGTATCTGCCTGGATCAACATACAGAGTCCACCCTGTGTGACAGGGGCCAAAGTTGAACAGTGTTTTGTGTTTCCCATTGGATCCAGAAGTTACTCAGTATATACATCCATATATCTGACCTGCACAATGATATGTTTGTGCTCAGGTTCTTAAATGGTTTCCATGTGTACAACACATGAGATACTAACGGGGTGTAACCTCATGGTAAACCATAGATATTCATATCAAACTATTATTTAAAACAAAAGAAAGAAACAGAATGTTAGTTCACATGTAATAATAATTATTATTATTATACAGGATTTTTATAGCCAACAGTTTGCGCAGCGTTTTACAAAATGAAGGTAGACATACTGTAACAACTACAATACAATTTGGTACAAGAGGAAACAGGGCCCGGCTCGTTAGAGTTTACAATTTAGGAGAAACTCAATGCTCAAATGTGAATAACATAATAAATTTCATATAGTTTCCATAAGTCATAGAAAACAATACAGGTTGTAACCAGAAAAATCGATAAAAATAACATATTACAAGTAGAAGTTGCAGTAGCGATACCCATATTGTGAACTACATAAAAATAGGAAAGGAAAGAAAGGGTGGGAGAGGGGTAAGAGGGAGAGGGTAAACGTGCGTTGACCGTAAACTAGGAGACACTCTACTCTTGGATCAAATGGAGTCGGGCCTTACACAAGAAATATAGTAGCCAGGACCTCCCAGTACCAGGGGCCAAGAGAAAGATCGGAGGGAAAGAAATAGTAAAAGGTTGAAAGAAAAGGAAAAGAGTTAGAGAAGGACGTCGGGGACACTTGATGCTATATATGTTCAGGCAAGTCCACTGCTTCAAAATGATCCCTCTTTGGCCAGTCCATATTCTACCTTGCAGACTGTAAACCTCCTACTTTGACAAATAGCATACTCCTAGGAGTGTGGACATATAGTGCCAATATGGTTCAGGCATGATTGGAGATAAGCCACCAACCAAGATCCAGTGATACACATCCACAATGGGAAAAGGTACAATGTTTAAGAAGGTGGACAGTGATATATATACAGTCAGGTCCATAAATATTGGGACATCGACACAATTCTAACATTTTTGGCTCTATACACCACCACAATGGATTTGAAATGAAACGAACAAGATGTGCTTTAACTGAAGACTGCCAGCTTTAATTTGAGGGTATTTACATCCAAATCAGATGAACGGTGTAGGAATTACAACAGTTTGCATATGTGCCTCCCACTTGTGAAGGGACCAAAAGTAATGGGACAATTGGCTTCTCAGCTGTTCCATGGCCAGGTGTGTGTTATTCCCTCATTATCCCAATTACAATGAGCAGATAAAAGGTCCAGAGTTCATTTCAAGTGTGCTATTTGCATTTGAAATCTGTTGCTGTCAACTCTCAAGATGAGATCCAAAGAGCTGTCACTATCAGTGAAGCAAGCCATCATTAGGCTGAAAAAACAAAACAAACCCATCAGAGAGACAGCAAAAATATTAGGCGTGGCCAAAACAACTGTTTGGAACATTCTTAAAAAGAAGGAACGTACCGGTGAGCTCAGCAACACCAAAAGACCCGGAAGACCACGGAAAACAACTGTGGTGGATGACCGAAGAATTCTTTCCCTGGTGAAGAAAACACCCTTCACAACAGTTGGCCAGATCAAGAACACTCTCCAGGAGGTAGGTGTATGTGTGTCAAAGTCAACAATCAAGAGAAGACTTCACCAGAGTGCATACAGAGGGTTCACCACAAGATGGAAACCATTGGTGAGCCTCAAAAACAGGAAGGCCAGATTAGAGTTTGCCAAACGACATGTAAAAAAGCCTTCACAGTTCTGGAACAACATCCTATGGACAGATGAGACCGAAATCAACTTGTACCAGAGTGATGGGAAGAGAAGAGTATGGAGAAGGAAAGGAACTGCACATGATCCTAAGCATACCACCTCATCAGTGAAGCATGGTGGTGGTAGTGTCATGGCGTGGGCATGTATGGCTGCCAATGGAACTGGTTCTCTTGTATTTATTGATGATGTGACTGCTGACAAAAGCAGCCGGATGAATTCTGAAGTGTTTCGGGGAATATTATCTGCTCATATTCAGCCAAATGCTTCACAACTCATTGGACGCCGCTTCACAGTGATGATGGACAATGACCCAAAGCATACTGCAAAAGCAACCAAAGAGTTTTTTAAGGGAAAGAAGTGGAATGTTATGCAATGGCCAAGTCAATCACCTGACCTGAATCTGATTGAGCATGCATTTCACTTGCTGAAGACAAAACTGAAGGGAAAATGCCCCAAGAACAAGCAGGAACTGAAGACAGTTGCAGTAGAGGCCTGGCAGAGCATCACCAGGGATGAAACCCAGCGTCTGGTGATGTCTATGCGTTCCAGACGTCAGGCTGTACTTGACTGCAAAGGATTTGCAACCAAGTATTAAAAAGTGAAAGTTTGATTTATGATTATTATTCTGTCCCATTACTTTTGGTCCCTTAACAAGTGGGAGGCACATATGCAAACTGTTGTAATTCCTACATCGTTCACCTGATTTGGATGTAAACACCCTCAAATTAAAGCTGACAGTCTGCAGTTAAAGCACATCTTGTTTGTTTCATTTCAAATCCATTGTGGTGATGTATAGAGCCAAAAATGTTAGAATTGTGTCGATGTCCCAATATTTATGGACCTGACTGTATATATATATATATATATATATATATATATATTCACTTTCCAAATAAACATTAAGGGCCAGTTCACACTATAGAAACGTAGTCCAGATGCGTTCCGGATGCGTTTCTGCATGCACGTTTTTGACATGTTTTGGGCGCATTGTGGTGCATTTTTGATACGTTCCAATTAATTTTTTCCACTCTCTTTTTCTTGAATTTACAGTGCCTTGAAAAAGTATTCATTCCCCTTGAAATTTTCCACATTTTGTCAGTTACAACAAAAAACGTAAATTAATTTTATTGGGATTTTATGTGATAGACCAACACAAAGTGGCACATAATTGTGAAGTAGAAGGAAAATGATAAATGGTTTTTAAACTTTTTTACAAATAAATATGTGAAAAGTGTGGCTTGCAATTGTATTCAGCACCCCGGAGTAAATACTTTGTAGAACCACCTTTCGTTGCTATTCCAGCTGCAAGTCTTTTTGTGGATATCTCTACCAGCTTTGCACATCTAGAGAGGGACATTTTTGCCCATTCCTCTTTGCAAAATAGCTCAAGTTCTGTCATATTGGATGGCTGTGAACAGCAATATTCAAGTCTTGCCACAGATTCTCAATTGGATTTAGGTCTGGACTTTGGCTGGGCCATTCTAACTCATGAATATGCTTTGATCTAAAGCATTTCATTGTAACTCTGGCTATATGTTTAGGGTCATTGTCCTGCTTTAAGTCTCAAGTGTTTGGAAGACTCTAACAGGTTTTCTTCTAAGATTGCCCTGTATTTTGGCTCCATCCATCTTCCCATCAACTCTGACCAGTTTCCCTGTCCCTGATGAAGAAAAGGATCCCCAAAACATGATACTGCCACCACCATGTTTCACAGTGGGGATGGTGTGTTCAGGGTGATGTGCAATGTTAGTTTTCTGCCACATGTAGCATTTTGCTTTTAGGTCAAAATGTAAAATTTTTTTTGTCTCATCTGACCAGAGCACCTTCTTCTACAAGTTTGCTGTGTCCCCCACACGGCTTCTCACAAACTGCAAATGGGACTTCTTATGGCTTTCTTTCAACAATGTCTTTCTTCTTGCCACTCTTCCATAAAGGCCAGATTTGTGGAGTGCACAACTAACAGTTGTCCTCTGGTCAGATTCTCCCACCTGAACTGTGGATCTCTGCAGCTCTTGCAAAGTTACCATGAGCCTCTTGGCTGCTTCTCTGATTAATGCTCTCCTTGTCTTACCCTGCTTTAAACTACTCCACAACTTTATCCCTGACCTATCTGGTGTGTTCCTTGGCCTTCATGATGCTTTTTGTTCATGAATGTTCTCTAACTAACTTCTGAGGGCTTCACAGAACAGTTGTATTTATACTGAGATTAAATTACACACAGGTGGACTCTATTTACTAATTAGGTGACTTCTGAAGGCAATTGGTTCCACTAGATTTTAGTTAGGGCATCAGAGTAAAGGGGGCTGAATACAAATGCACACCACACTTTTCAGAGATTTATTTGTAAAAAATGTTGAAAACCATTTATCATTTTCCTTCCACTTCACAATTATATGCCACTTTGCGTTGGTTTATCACATACAATACCCCAAAAAAATACATTTACATTTTTGGTTGTAACATGACAAAATGTGGAAAATTTCAAGGGGTATGAATGCTTTTTCAAGGCACTGTAACTGCGAGTTAATGGAGAAAATAAAATTTCACTTTTAGGCAGAGGTGGGATTGGCTTCCCTAAATATACAGTATGTGTTTCCAAGGATTGCCTGAAGGTGGACAGAATAGGAGATAACCAGATGGAGTGGGGTACAAAGTACAACATATTATACATATATTGTTTTTTTTTTAGTCCTGACCATAAAAATAAAACAACAAAACAGTAAGAACTGGTTTGCACCAGAATCACACAGCAATGACTCACTGGTTTCCCTTACTGCATTCTGGTGTGAACCAGCCCTAAAATGTGTGCAAACCGCTGCTCATTAAAGTGTTTTTTTTCAATGTGTTTATTTGAGTATAATGTTCAGGGTAAAGAAAATATATATTTTCCCTTATAGTTTTGCAAGTACAAAATATTGCTTATGAGTATTTGTATTTATTACATGGAACCAGCAGGTAGTGAGGACTAGACTAGTTTAGGAAAGCTGGTGTGCTATAGGGCCTCATGCACACAGATGCTTACTAGCTCCTGTGCGCTGATGCGTAAAATTCCCTGACATTGTTGGACGTTCTGGGACGTTCTGGACGTTCTGGGAGCTGCCTGTTCTGCATAAAGCTGTCAATAGCTGTATGCGGGCATGGTCGGATAAACACAGATTGCCCCTGCATTGGCATTTACCAGCACATTCATGTACAGTGCTTCTCCCCAAAAGCAAAAGTGGCGCGTATAGACGTGCATGGGTAAACACTGAAGCAAAAGCCATCAGCAGTTACTGGGGCATGGCCTTGTAAAGCCATTGACTTGTATTGGCTTGTACGCTGCACCCCAGGCTCCTGAAAGTGCCAGGGATTATATGCCTCAGCACACAGGAGCTAGTAAACGTCTGAGTGCAGGAGACCTAATGCTCCAAATATACCTGAATAGCCAGTGTTGTACATCAGATTGACTGCGTCAGAGGAGGACACACCTCAAAAAGGAGCCATCTGGATTGTCAATCTGAACAGCATATCATACAGAGATCCCTTTAACCGCTTCCCGACCACCCTATAGCAGAACTACTGCTATAGGGTGGCAGGACTGTGCAAAATCATGTATATATACGTGATTTTGCATTACCGGGTAGGGGGTGCGCACATGCGCCACCCAGGGGCGGACTAACCATTTGGAAACTTGGGCACTGCCCGAGGGCCCGGGGTCAGTAGGGGGCCCCATGAGATGCCCCTGGTACCTTTTTCATAGGCTTTTTTGAGCTTGGGCAAGGACACAGGGGCCCCATGATCCCCTATTGCCCGGGGGCACCATGAGTTGTCAGTCTGCCCCCGGCGCCACCCTACCCACACCGCCGCTGTCGATCACTGGGTCCCGGCCAGAGATTCCCCGCCAGCACCTGGCAATCATCGAGGAACACTGACAGTGGAGAGGTCTGTATGTAAACAACACAGATCTCTCCCCTGTCAGCACCAGCACGCTGCTTTGTATTCCTCTGCATAGCAGAGAAATACAAAGCAATGTGCTGACACTGTAAAACACACACACACACCATACAGTAAAACAGCACACAGTTAACCCTTTCATCGCCCCAGATGTTAACCTCTTCCTGCCCAGTGTCATTAGTACAGTGTCAGTGCTTTTTATTAGCAATGAATACTATATTAGTGTCACTGGGGGTGTTAGTGGCAGTCAGTTTACCCCCCCCCCCCAGTGTCAGAATGTCCGCCGCAGTCCCGCTATAAGTCGCTGACCGCTGCCATTACTAGTATAAAATAAATTCCGGTGTATATACCGCCATTTGTAGACATAACTTTCACATAAACCAATTCTTGACACATATTGGGATTTTTTTTAGCAAAGACATGTAGCAAAATACATTTTGACCTAAACGTATAACAAAATTTAGATTTTTAAATTTTTTTTACTGGATATGTTTTATAGCAAAAAGTCAAAAATTTTATTTTTTTTTCAAAATTGTCGATCTCTATTTGTTTATAAAAAAATAAAAAACACAGAGGTGATCAGATATCACTGAAAGAAAGCTCCATTTGTGGGGAAAAAAGGACACAAATGTAATTTGGGTGCAGCGTTGGACGACCGCGCAATTGTCAGTCAAAGTAACGCAGTGCTGAATTGCAAAAAATGGCCTGGTCAGGAAGGGGGTAAATGCTCTGGAGGGCAAGTGGTTAAAGCACCCTGTATATGTAAAATGAGGATTTTATGCAAAGCATAATAAAGTTTATAAAACAGATTACAAACACTCAAAACAAACCTAAATAAAGTTGAACAAAAGTTGTTCTATTTTCTCTTCTTTTGCTCTGATCTACAGTACATGTTAATTCATACTGTTTGTTAGGTTCCCACATGCAAGTTTTGTGTGCTCTGAGCCGTCGTCTTATTAATGTTTATAAATCCCACATGGCAATAAAACGCCTAATAAGGGAATGAGAGAAGGAGATTTTAACTGTACTTTATAAATAAGACATTGGGCACAGCATTATTCTGGCAGCTTGTTTCGCAAAATAGTTAGATTTTATTATTTGTGTTGGTAAAAGGAAATCAATGCTATTTTAAAGATTTTGGTTTTATTGAAAATGCTATGCATGTTTGCGTGTGTGCGCATCTGTGTGCTGAGACCAAAAAAAAAGAAAATCTGGAAATTTGGAAAATTCTATTTGTTTTTTTTTTTTTTTTCAGATATACTATAGATGTAAAAGTGATTGACTTATTGTAAATAATCATATCAATGTTATTGATTTAAAAAACGTGGCTCTATGTATTGTAACCATTCTAGCAAATATGTGTCCTTTAATAAATGGAGTAATTATTGGGGTGGGTGTAGGCTTTTTACTATCTTAGCTTCATACAAATGGAATGTTTCATATAAGTTCTTTCATTTGTGTAGTTCATCATCATCATCTTACTACAGCTCACAATTAAATTGTTAGGGCCAATTCACACAAGAACACAGTGCGGGACAACCCGCATTCCAAGCACGTTTCCCGTCCCACATCCAAAATACTCTGTACTTGCTATCTGCTGGGGGTGTTAGTGCAATGCTAACAACACCCCAGACCAGCAATGGGCAAACTATGGCCCACGGGCCGTATACGGCCCGGCGGACCTTTAATCCGGCCCGCGGAGCGTGATATTGTCAGGATGGCTGTCAGGATGTGTGTAGGCGGGGCAGCGTGACGAACGTGAGGGGAGCTAGGCTCCTCTCACAGTCCGCCCTGAAGACCGGAACGGCGCGGGAATACGGCGAGAGGAACGCGCGGAGCAAAGGTAAGTAAATTGACACAGGGGGGACTTGGCTTACTACTTGGGGGGTAATAGTACTATGGGGGATGAAATACTATATGAGGGATGAACTACTATATGAGGGATGAATTAATATGGGGAATGAATTACTATAGGGGGGATGAATTGCTATAGGGGGGATGAATTACTATATGGGGGATGAATTACTATGGGGGATGAATTACTATATGGGGGATGAATTACTATATGGGGGATGAATTACTATGGGGGATGAATTACTATATGGGGGATGAATTACTATGGGGGATGAATTACTATATGGGGGATGAATTACTATGGGGGATGAATTACTATATGGGGGATGAATTACTATGGGGGATGAATTACTATATGGGGGATTAATTACTATGCTTACTATGGGGGAATATTACTATACTTACTATGGATGACACATACACATCATTCATCTACTCTTGGTCCGGCCCCCGGGTCCAATATATGAACCCATTGCGGCCCTCAAGTCAAAAAGTTTGCCCACCCCTGCCCCAGACACAGGTCGCAAACGCAGTGCATTTGCTTGCACAGAAGTACCATGTGATCTGGTTGCTTTGCGTTTTGTAAAGTGCATGCACTACTGTTGCGGTGGTCCGGCACAATTTTAGCCCATGCAGAAGAATGGGCTGAAATCGCACTACACCCAGATTGTATGTGAATTTCACAGCACTTTCCTGTGCAATTCATGGTGTGAACCAGCCACCTAAACCTGAAGCATTAACCCTACCACCTGACCCAATCTATATGTTAGGTAAAAAAAACTAAGCTATTTAAATCCCTGGTCACATGGGTATGGTTCAGTGAGGATAATGCACATAATGTGATGACTGGTCACAGAGGGATTAACGTTCATTGTCTGTAGACTGATCACTGAAGGGTTAATGCTCAAATGGGGTTAATGGCGATACACTGGGGACTGATTACTGAAGAGTTAAAGCATATAAAGTGAAGACTGTGAGAATAATGCACATACACTGCTGGTGTGAAAAGTGGCTAGTGGGCTCTGTATATTGGAGGGGCAATCTTACTGCTGGCACATATACTGGGGAATGTGTGTGGCAGGGGCAGGATACAGGGTAAAGACCAATGTGTGTGTGCTGGGGAAGGGATCAAACAAGCTCTGTGTGACTAAAAGGGTCCTTTCACACACGGGTGGTCTGTTTGGTTCAGCAGGGGATCAGTGAGCAGATCCCTTGCTGGATTGGAGAAGAACACTTTTGTGTGACCACCATGCCCATTTAGTGTCCGTCTGCATTTCGATAAAGGACTATGGTAGACCTGTGATGGTTCTATGGCCTTATGCCATAATCCAAATAAAATGTTTGTCTTTCTGAGGGTCCTTTGTAATTTGCATGTTCACCCATATTTTAAAAGAAAGGTTCACTTTTGGAATATGTTACACCTTTATTTAGGGGTAATGTTCCAGCATAGCACACCCCTTCCCCCTGTGAGAGCGGACACGGATTCCTTTCCTTTGCAGATGGTCAGACTTAAAAGCCCGCACAGCTGCATTATTCATTTACAGAGATCTGTGAATGAAAAAACTACAAGTCCCACCTGCCACCGTGACAGACAAACCTGTAGTTTCAATGGACTGAGAGTGTACTGCTGATCAGCGTACTCATAGTTCATTGACATTTCCTGTAGCTCTGAAACAGACAGTCTGTGCAGAGTTATGTGCACAGAGCTGTAGACAGTGTCTGCTCTGCAGGAGCCTGACATGGCACCCACAATCCACTGTGCTAAACTCTGCAGGCTCTTGTGAAAAAAAAATAATGTAGCCAGGTGCTTGACTAAGAATGAAGAATGAGAGAAACACTGGCTGCAGCTGCTCTGTGTACCTGCTTCCCTGCAGTGCTGAACTGGTTAACCGCTCTATCTGTGAAAGGAGGGAGCTACAGAGCATGAAGAGTTCAATAGGCTAAATCAGACAGCACTGCACTGTGGGAACTGTAGTCCAGGAGAGAGACTCTACTGTGCAATCAAGAGCTTTTGAACTACAGTCTCCAGAGAGAGATTGCCATGAGGAGGGCGAAGAGCTTCCATTTCCCGGGCTGTACAGGACATAACTCTCTCCTGCTGTGAGGGGGACTGGGGAGTGCACATCACTGTCCAGTGTGCACCACCAATGCTGCATATTGGTGGCCTGAGTGGGATCTGGAGTGCTGAGTTTGGGAGTGCAGCCAGAGCCACCTGAGTACAGAGTAGAGAGTGGGCTAAGTGCTGTGTGTGACCGAATGGTGAGCTAGCTGCAATATTGCTGGCATTTACTATCTGCTGCTAGAGAGACTGAGCCCTTTAGTAACTGACCATGCAGCCATCTTGTAGCCTTTTTTGCTGCCTGCGGTGTGACTGGGACTGTATTCATGTGCATCAGCTGTACAACTAGACCCCAGCGTTGGCCAGCTAAAGAGTTAGGACTAAAAACTGCTCATTTACAGCTGCTCCACAGAGACCTTTACTTGTTGGCTATGCTAAGAGGTACCTCTCAGGGGGCATTGTACTGTATTTTAGCCATTCTTCTAGAGCACACTCTAGACTAGTTACAGTATTATTTACATTGCAGTTAAAAGAAAAGTATGGCTTTTAAAAAAAAAACATTTATACTCATCTAAGTGAACACAGCATTGGTCCTTTGCCAGCTCTAAGACTGAGAACTGAGCGAGCAAAGAGCACTGATCGCTCAGTTCTCAGTCTTTAGTTTGCAGGGAGCTGTCTTCTCTGCCTCTCCAGCACTCACTAGAGCGTTGAGCTGTGGATGGGGTGGTACAGAACTCTATTCTAAGTTATTTTGGCATAGTAGTTATAATGTCTAGCAGGCTGTGTCTGAACCTCCCTTCTGTGTGCTCATTTATGCTCAAACCACCAATTACTCTAACCCAAACCAATACATTTACCACAAATGGTCTTGTGTCTATTTCCTGATTCATAGTCGAGTTAAAGTTATCCACACTTTTTTTCCTATAAATGCTTGCAGTAACTTTCATTAAACCAGGTATGCTAGAAAGCTGAGGATGATCTTGGAGTCAAGGCACAGAACAGAGAACCCAAATTAGCAAGTGGCTCCTTTGGGGGTAGCATTATTATAATAATAAATGCACATTTTATGCCTGCAAAAATGTAAATTTTTTTTTTTTTTTGCTAGGGTGAACTTAGCCTTTAAAAGCCACTCATCCCAATAAATTGTGGCAAAAAACATTGTTCTGGTAAATTACTGTTTCTTTATTTGCAGCTGTTACTATTACAATTTTATGACAGATTTGTGTATTTGTTGGTATGTTGGTTTAGTGATCTCCTGTAGCATTTATTATTTTAAGCACTGTAATCTTTTTAGCAGAGCTGTAATTAATTTAATGTAATCCCAATTCCCTTCTCTTGGCCCTTGTCTTGTGTTGTTTTCACAAGAGTGGGGCAAAGGATTGGAAGTTCCACGTGTGATGTTTGCTGTGGGTCTAACAATATCTTAATATGGTCCTGCTTGTGGTATTGTCAGTCTAGCACAGCCTTTCTCATTTTACCCCTGAGCAGGGGCGGACTGACAACTCATGTGGCCCCCAGACAATAGGGGGTCATGGGGCCCCTATGTCCTTGCCCAAACTCAAAAAAGCCTATGAAAAAGGTACCAGGGGCATCTCATGGGGCGCCCTACTGACCCCGGGCCCTTGAGCACTGCCCGAGTTTCCAAATAGTCAGTCCGCCCCTGCCCCTGAGGAACTTATGAAATAATTTTCAGGTTTCTGGGAAACAGAAAAATTATAATTTTTGGTTGTAAACTAATTTGGGTTATTTTTTTTTTATTAAAAAGATGAATACATTTTGACCAAGATTTATAAAGAAAAATTATTTATTTGCAAAATTTTGTAAGAAAAACACATTTTTAAAAAAATTTTGGACATTTTCATTTTTCAACTCCTACTGACTTGACATGAGGCGTCAATTTTGCCGCGACGCTAACACTGTGTGCTGCCATGTGTAGAATTTTCATAGGCGTTTGAGGGGCATTAAAAATGCCCCTCAAACGCCTGCAAAACGCATGCTTACAAAGCTAGTGTGAACTTAGCCTAAAAGGTATGCCAGGCATACATGGTTCCTTGTTACAACACTGACTGATCAGGTGCTTATAATGAGGGCTGATCCTCCTACTTAGCATTCAGCTTGGAAAGGTCTGTTGAAAGGCTTACATATGAAAAGTAGCAGATAATAATGTGATAAACTTTGCAGGAATCTGTGCTATGTGTATAGTTTACCTGAAGGGGAGTATGTCACTCAACAGAAATAAAGTTTCAAATTAAACGGGGCAAAATTCTTTATTTAGCTTGTCCTATCCAGTTTTTTGGGTGTTTGACGTGATATCAGCCCGTGAAATCTGTTCCAAATGTGAATACAAGTTTCAAACTGCGGTAAGTATAATTTTTTTCAGAAAAGGAATCTTTCCATAACCATGTGACAAATCTTAATACACTGTAATTGTGCTGTGAATGTGACTACTTATTGCTTGAAGCAACTTGTTAGTTTATAGAATGTGCTTTGTCAAAAAAGATCTTTTGTCGGTTAGCATGTTCACTTCCAGCAGTTTAGAAGTATCCTGTGATTTAATAAATGCTTTAAAGAAAGAAGACTGATTTTAGTACCATGACAGAGAATTCCAGAAACAATTCATATCAGAGATGCAGTTAAAAGCACATACAACACTTTACACTGTTTTTATTTTATTCTATTTTTTATTTTAATTCACAGCTTCATGCACAAAAGCATCTTCAGTTAGGTCCATATATATTTGGACATGGGCTCAAATATTGTTTTTTTTTCAGGTATTTACCAAAGCATTTTCAAGCTATAGTTATATAATGGATATGGGCTGAAAGTGCATACTCTCAGGTTTAATTCGAGGGTATGTACATCCAAATTGGAGGAAGGATTTAGGAATTACAGCTCTTAACAGTAGCCAACCCCCCTTTTTCAAGGGACCAAAAGTAATTGAATCAAAAGTTGAATCAAAAGCTGTTTCATGGCCAGGTGTGGGCTACTCCTTCGTTATTTCTTCATCAATTAAGCAGGTAAAAGGTCTGGAGTTGATTCTAAGTGTGGTATTTGCATTTGGAATCTATTGCTGTGAACCTACATCGAACGTTCAAAGGAGCTGTCCATGCAAGTGAAACAGGCCATTGTAAGGCTTCAAAAATGAAAAAATCCATCAGAGAGATAGAAGCAACATTAGGAGTGGCCACATCAACAGTTTGGTACAACCTGCACTGGTGAGCTCAGCAACATAAAAAGGCATGGATGACTACGGAAGACAACAGTGGTGGATGATTGCAGGATCCTCTCCGTGGTAAAGAAAAACTCATTCACAACATCCAGACAAGTGAAGGACACTCTCCAGGAAGAAGGCGTATCATTGTCAAAGTCTACAATCAAGAGAAGACTTCACAAGAGCAAATACAGAGGGTTCACCACAAGGTGCAAACCATTCAGCATGACGAATAGGAAAGCCAGATTAGACTTTGCCAAAAAAAACATGGTGGTGACGTCATATCCGGCATGGACGCCATTTTGGTACACCCATGCATGTACACCCAAAAAAAACCATGAGGTTTTAAATGCTGAGAATTCCTTTTTGACATTTGAGTGGGCATTCTGGCTATACATTTATTAATTAATTGTTGAACTTATTGCACTATGGGAGGATCTTTTTTCTTTCTCTAAATCGGTTACAATGAGATGGCTGTACACATGGGAGCACCTTAAAGAGAGACCAGAGGACAGGAGTGTGGCACATTACTTTACTGTTAAACAGGGAGATACCACCATCACTGCTGAGGCCTGTTAAAGACCAGAAGCATCTTCATAGACGAGGCGCACTATTTCAGTGCATTCTTCAAGCGCATTGGCCCCTGCCGGGTCTATGTGTGGAGGTGAGGGGGGCAATCTAGCTGGTGACGGATTTATTTCCTGAGACCACCTGCATCTGCACAATCTAGGCAGCTGGAATCTGCACATGTTCAGCGTATTTCTTTAGGACTTGTCATAATACATAGACTTTTTTTGTTTGTTTATTATTTAAACTACTTCAATGCTATTATAAGATCATTTGGAATCTGTTGAGTTTGGGGCATTGCATTTGTACACGTGAAACATTAGTTGTCTATGCATTTACGTTTTTTCTTCTATATTAAGGGACTGACCAATTTGATGGTCACTATAGCTGGGCACATTTGTTTTCCAGCATTTCACTTTTAATATTGGAGGTCACTTTCTCATGATTTAATATTATTATGTTTTTTTTGTAACAATACGTGGGATATATTTAGGACTTTCTGGTCCCACTGTTAGTCGTATTATTGCATGCAGCTTGTGCACTAGCCATTTGGGTCACAATTTTGATGCCACTACTCAGGCATCTGGGAGTTTACCATTTCCACTTATAGCATTCCGCTTAAAGGACAGCTTGAAACCATTCACGTTCTATTGTGCTCTAAATATATAACTGACCATTTTCCCTCCGTCAGCACTTTTCTTCATTTTTTACTTTTGCACATATTTTTCTTGCACTAGTCTTTTTAGGCACCATTTTGATGTCAACATTTAGACATCTGGGAGCTCACTTTCATCCTGTGTTTAAAAGGAAGTTTTTCAATTATTCACGTTTTACATTGCACGTAATACAATACTGACCATTTTTCCCTGGTTAGCACGTTTCTCTCTTTCTTTATTTTTTCTTCTCTGCTCTACTATTCACTATATATGTATGGTACCTATTTTTACTTGTTATAACCATTGCCGGGTTGCATTGTTGATTATGGTTTAAATATGTGGATGAGGACATAGAGGTCTCTGGGATAGCGCTACACCACTTTTTTTGTATTCAATTGTTCTATCTAGGCATATAGTCAGGTAATAGCTGCTCCCTTTCTATAATCATAAGCAGGTAGCGCGGGAGGCTTAGGCTACGTTCACACTAGCGTTGTGTGCAGGCGGCAGAGAGGCGTTTGGGAAGCGTTTTTACCGCTTCCCAAACGCCTCTGCCAATTCGGCACATTACAGCACAAGCTGCTGTTCTAACAGGAGCGTTTGCGTCGCGGCAAAACGGACGCCTCTGGTCGAGTCAGGAGGCGTTGAAGCCCGCGTTTGCAGTACGGTTGCGGGGCGTTTGCGGAGCGGTAACACCACTCAAACTGCATTATAGGCGTTTGTGGAGCGTTATTAACGCTCGGCAAATGCCTAGCAACCGCCGCTAAACCGCGCATGCGGCATTTGCGGAGCGTTTGCCAAGCGTTAAAAAACGCTCCACAAACACCGGACCAACGCTTGCCAAACGCTATAGGGGAGTTTGGCAAGCGTTGGTAAAACAGCCAAGTGTGAACGAGCCCTTATCCTTATATAATTGTGCACAGGAGATGCCCTCGCAATCTGATGTTTCTGCAAGGAAGAGTGGGCAAATATTGCCAAGTCAAGATGTGCCATGTGATAGACTCATCCCCAAAAAGACTGAGTGCTGGAATAAAATCAAAATATGCTTCAACAAAGTATTAGTTTATGGGTGTGCACACTTATGCAACCATATTATTTTATTTTTTCTTCCCTCCACCTAAAAGATTTCAGTTTGTTGTTGAACTGAGTTGTACAGTTTGTAGGTTACATTAAAGGTGGAAAAAGTTCTGAAATGATTTATCTTTGTCTCATTTTTTTACATCACAGAAACCTGACATTTTAACGGGTGTGTAGACTTATAGCCCCTGTAGTTGTATGTTGTACAGTATATTTAACGACAAATGCTAAATTGATTGTTCACCTAAGATTGATTTCCCATTATATTTCTTTAAACTAGCACGAGTTCCCTATTCATTAAAGGATAAGTTCACCTTAATTAAAGCGATTCTAAAGGTAAATTTTTTTTGGGGGGGAAAATAACAAATGTCTAAACTTACCTGCAGTGTGTAGTGGTTTTGCACAGAGCAGTCCATATCCTCCTCTTCTTGGGTCCCCCGCAGGCTCTCCTGGGCCCTCCCTCCTGTCAGGTACCCCCACAGCAAGCAGCTTGCTACGGTGGCACCCGCTGCTCCGCGTATCCATTCACTCACATGGAGCCGCTGCTTGGCCCAGTCCCTCTATCTTCTCATTGGCTGACTGGCTGTGATTGACAGCAGCAGGAACCAATGACTCCCAGTTGCTGTCTCAGCCAATGAGGAGGCAGAGACCCGGGACAGCCAGGGCTGTTGTGCACATTGCTGACTCACGATGAGGCTCAGGTAAGTATTGAGGGAGTTGGAGGCACTGCTGCACACCGAAGATTTTTACCTTCATGCATAGAATACATGAAGGTAAAAAACCTTGAGCCTTTACAACCACTTTAATGCAGTTCTGTATTCATGAATACACTATTAAATACGTTTTTTTTTTTGTTTTGTTTTTTTTTTTTTTACCTTCAGTGGACTGTATGTACCTGAGTTTGATGTGGTATCAGCCTCTTTCAGCTCCTTTACAACAGAGCATGCTGATAGGAGGGGTGAGCAGAATAACAGAAAGGTGAGTCTGTCACTTCTTTACTGTCCAGTCACAGGCTGCAGAGGGGCAAAACTTAAAATGTTACTCAACTGCAGCATAGAAAAGCCACCTCCCCTGCCAGCAGGGACTGTGCTGTGTGGTAACTCTCCGGATTAGATGAACAGACATACAAATCCTTTAGTAGGTAAACCAGCTCCCTTGTATGTTTTTTTAGCTATATACTTTTTACTTTGATTGAAATTCGGGGTTGATTGGGTTATTTTGGGAGTGGGTGCAACATTCCTGAAAAAGTCCAGAGGCTGTGGTATGCATTATTTACATCCAAACAGTCCCCTAAGAGCCTATGTACACCTGAGTGATGCAGTGCAATAATGCATGCGCATTAATGCATGTTTTTACATGCTTTAACCTGTTGCCTTATGGCAGCCCATTCAAATAAAGGGACTGCCAAGCACTAAAACACACAAAAAAGACAAGTACAGGCGCATTTTAATGAATTAGAATACCATCAAAAAGTTTAATTATTTCAGTAATTCAATTCAAAAAGTGAAACTCATATGTTATATAGATTCATTACACACAGAGTGATATATTTTAAGCATTTCTCTATTTTAATTTTGCTGATTATGGCTTACAGCTTGTGAATTGAATTACTGAAATAAATTAACTTTTTGCTGATATTCTAATTTGAGATGCACCTGTACAAATTTTTGCAATGCAGTGCACCACACTTCACAGCGGTACATTACTGTACATTGCGTATCAGCATGTTGCAGTGCAGTTCTTTTTTTAATGGCACGTCCTAAGGACCCTTTAAGATAATTGCTCTGTGGCAACTCGAGTTGCATTGGTCAGTATGTTTCCGAGTTATTAATTTTAAGTGGCATCCCAACACACTAAGAATGCATTGCAGCACACAGTAACTGAATGCCTTGCGTTGTGGTGCTCTGCATTGCAAAAACATAGTGCATGTCTGTTTTTGGAAACCCACAGTGCATTGGTATCCTGTTCGCTCACCAGAACAGCATGGTGCAAATAGGTCCTTAAGAAAATCCAACTGCTGTTAAGAGACACAAACACCTTCTCTAATGCAAACAGTCAATCAGAGAAACATTTCTGCATGGCTACCTCTGCTCTGAGCAACTTTGCTGGCAGGCACAAGTCTTACACAAACCATAGGAAATCTGTTCTTTTCTGTATCTCATTTACATGAAAGTGCCTAGCTTGTCCTCACTGGCCACTAGATGGTACTGTGCATATTGCAAGCATATATTCCCCAGAACCAATGAGAGCAGAGTTTATGGCCCCATTCACACGGGCGCTGAGGCTCGTAGTTTGTGAATAGGCCATGTGTTTATGCGGCTTGAGCTACCAGATGCTGCATGCAGACAGCCCATGTATACTCACTGGCCACTCTATTAGGTACCGGGTTGGACCCCCTGCCTTAATTCTTCATGGCATAGATTTAACAAGGCGTTGGAAACATTCCTCAGAGATTTTGGTCCATATCAACATGATAGCATCACGCAGTTGCTGCAGATTTGTCGGCTGCACATCCATGATGCAAATCTCCCATTCCACCACATCCCAAAGGTGCTCTATTGGATTGAGATCTGGTGACTGTGGAGGCCAATGGAGTACAGTGAACTCATTGTCATGTTCAAGAAACCAGTTTGATTTGAGCTTTGTGACATGGTGCATTACCTGCTGGAAGGAGCCATCAGAAGATGGGTACACTGTAGTCATAAAGGAATGGACATGGTCAGTAACAATACTCAGGTAGGCTGTGGCATTTAAACGATGCTCTGTTGGTACTAAGGGGCCCAAAGTGTGCCAATAAAATATCCCCCACAACTTGACACCACCACCAGCCTGAATCGATGATACAAGGCAGGATGGATCCATGCTTTCATGTTGTTTTTGCCAAATTCTGATCCTACCATCTGAATGTCGCAGCTGAAATCTAAACTCATCAGACTAGTCAATGTTTCCCCAATCTTCTATTGTCCAATTTTGGTGAGCCTGTGCAAATTGTAGCCTCCGTTTCCTGTTCTTAGCTGACAGGAGTAGCACCCGTGTGGTCTTCTGCTGCTGTAGCCCATCTGCCTCAAGGGTCAACATGCTGTGCATTCAGAGATAGTATTCTGCATACCTTGGTTGTAATGAGTGGTTATTTGAGTTGAAATGAAATGATATGAAATCAACATTTTTTTCACACAACTACCGCTCACTGGATACTTTCTCTTTTTCGGGCCTGTCACAGAGTGCCTGTGCCTCCTCCACCCCCCTGTGCCTGCTGTCCCCCGGCCTGTTGTTACCTCACTCCTCCCTCCTTGCCGAGACCTCTCATCCTGCCGCAGCCTTTGAAGACAGGCTGTGGAGGATGAGAAGAAGTGGCCCCTGTGGCGAGGATCACACCTCTCCTGGCAATATCACCCGAAGAGTTGTGACCCCCCCCCCCCGCCAGGAGACCTCAGCGCAGTGCCACCAACCTGTCTCCGCGCGCCCCCCGTGCGGGCGCAGCGCGGGCACAAGACTTCCTGTGCCCTGCGCCCACAGGAGACAGGCCACGCTCTTGAGAGCGCGGCCCTAGACAGGGGGGGCATGCCTCATTGCCCGGCGGCGCTGGGCTGGACATTGCCAGGGCAACCGGGAAGCGTCCTGCTCGGCCCTTAAGAAGGCTGGAGTGGGACTCCCTGGGTGTCTTGTCCTGCTGCTGTCCCCTAAGCTGCTGGGAGGTCTGAGCTGAGGCCAGACCCCCGCAGCCAACTCCGCTGAACACTCTGCCTAATACCTCGGGGTAGGACTATTACCCGCTGCCACTCTGCCTAATACTCGGGGTTCAGGAGTATTACCCGCTGCCACTCTCCCTATTACTTTGGGCTAGGACTATTACCCGCTGCCACTCTGCCTAATACTCGGGGTTCAGGAGTATTACCCACTGCCACTCTGCCTAATACTTTGGGCTAGGACTATTACCCGCCACCACTCTGCCTAATACTCGTGGGTCCAGATTACCCGCGGCTACTCTGCCTAATACTCTGGGGCCAGGATTATCCGCTGCTGCTGTGTGCCAGAAATACCTGCTGTGTGGATTATCTGCTGTGTACTGAGGAGTGTCGCTGCCTGCTTCCGGCTGCTGAGGGCCAGAAGGGACCCCTGCCAAAACTGTGAGTGTCCATACCCCTGTTTCCTCTGCCTGGACTGTCCGTGAATTCCCCTATTTGCCCTGCCTGGACTATCCGTGAATCCCCCTACTGTCCCTGCCTGGACTATCCGTGAATCCCCCTACTTTCCCTGCCTAGACTATCTGGGAGTCTCCCCTCTCTTCTCCCTCTTTGGGTACCCGGACACTACCTTCATACCCCACTTGAGTGCTTTCCATCGTTTTATAAAGCTTTGTGTGTTTACCATCTTCCATGTGTGTTCTGTCGTGCCTGTGCTTCCATCACAGGGCCATTCTCTGTAAACCCTAGAGATGGTTGTGCATTAAAAATCCTAGTATATCAGCAGATTTTGAAATGCTCAGACCAGCCCGTCTGGCACCAGCAACCATTCCATGTTCAAAGTCACCTAAATTCTCTTTCTTCCCCATTCTGATGCTCGGTTTGAACTTCAGCAAGTCGTCTTCACCACATCTAGATGCCTTAATATGTTGAGTTGTTGCCATGTGATTGGCTGATTAGCAATTTGTGTTACTAATCAAACAGGTGTACCTAATAAATGATGGAGACACTCTATTTGAATTATTCAATTGCTTTTCTACACAGTCTCTGGTTTCCTAATGTATGTCTTATTTTAGGTAAGCCATGCTCTTTTTGTTTATTGAGACCCACTTACTATGATATGATACCTGTCTATTTGCACTGTTTGTTTTTTGAAGATTGTTTAATAAAAATTATTGGAACTTAAACAGGTGTACCTAATAAAGTGGCCGGTGAGTGTATGGGTGAATCGGATGTGGGAAGCAAGAGCGATCAGAACGACAGGGGGACAATTACTGGAACCAATCCCCTGTATGGCTCTCTCTGCAGCAGCTGAAAGTTGGCTTCTTCTCCTCTCCCTCCCACTGGCTTTCAGCTTCTGCAGAGGGCCACATTCGGGAACGATTACAGTAATTCCTCCCACCGCACCCATCATTCTACATGTACACCATAAATTTCACCCTGCTACCAAGGCCTCACTGTGTGCCCCCACCCTTGCAGTGCTGCCTGCTCCCCTTCTCTCCTTCCCACTGGCAGCTGTAAGCACACAATAGGATCCTTCAGAATGGAGAGTGGGGGGAGTGGTCTGGCAAATATTTCACATTTACCAGCCCTCCCTTTCCTGAATGAACACAATGTGTGATCTGTATCAGTCACTCACTGTGTTCATTCATATACTGTAGCATAGTAAACTGTGTTTTTGTTTTTTGGAAGGGGGACCTGTCAGGTTGGCTGGATGGGGCCCCATGGTTTCTAACAGCAGCCCTGCATGCACCATAGGCAATTTGCGGTGTTTAGAGGAAGAAAAAAGAACCCAGGGCCAGCACGTTCAAGAGAGGTGAGTTTCAGTATCAAAACATGCTTTCAAGCATATATTTCCCAGAACTAATGGGAGCAGAGCTTATGGCCCCATCCACACAGCACTGAGGCTCATAGTTTGTGAATGGGCCATGTGTTTATGTGGCTTGAGCCACCATGCGCTACATGCTGACAGCCCATGTATGGCCACCTGCATACATGTGGCATTAAAAACACAGCTTTTAGAGGAGTTTTGCATTTTTTTCTGCCTTGAAACACCCCTCAATGTTAGCTTATGTGTCCATACGCACATAGGCATGGTTTCTAACAGCAGCCCTGCATGCACCATAGGCAATTTGCGGTGTTTAGAGGAAGAAAAATGAACCCAGGGCCAGCATGTTCAGGAGAGGAGTGTTTCAGCATCAAAGTACATGACACGTCTAAACGCGTGTAAATTTGTCTAAACATGCTTAAGCGCTAGGCGCGTCAAACGCTTGGGCGTTCTTTTACTCCAATAGCCAGCATAAATTAGTATTGCAGCCAATGGAATTAATGAATGCCCAGGCACTTGATGCGCCTAAAGGCATTCGTGAAAACAAACAAAAAAAGATTACTTATAGACTCAACCAAGATTTGTGGGTGTTTTGGTACTATTGGTATTTAAATCAAAAGGCTGTTAGTCAAAGTACACGAACAATTCCTTTAATTAGACAAAGACATGTATTAAAAACAAACCACACTCCATAGGTCTCACTTGTTCCCCCCAAAGGGTACCAAGGAATGCCATCTATTAAAACATTTAGTATGAGAACTTAACTTGACCATAAATGCTCAGCATATTAGATTCAGATATCAAATATCTTTGAGTCCTCTTTAGAAATGGATATCTCCTATATTATAAACTTGTACTACTCAGAGAAAGATATAGTTGGTTAAGGCATTATATTTTTAACAGGCATTGTATTTTTTTAACACTGCTTTTTCCTTACCTGGAGCATAGGTGTCCAAGGAAGGAGGAGAAACATCCTGCATGATGCCTAAGTGAATGGAGATTCAGCAGCTGCACAGACACAGCTACTTGTCCTACACACACTCCTGTCAAATTGGGACAAGCGTCCGTGCAGCTGCTGCAGCCCCTTACACTTACGCAGCACCTGTTGGCCCAAGCCGCATGAACACGTGGCCTATTCACAGACTATGGGCCTCTGAGCCCGTGTGAATGAGGCTTCTGCATAACAGACTTCTCCCCTCCTCCACTCTGTTGTATGAATGAACGCTGCAGAGCCTGTTGCAAGCTTGACTCAAATACATTGCAACGATATTGTTACAATGGATTTTGGTTAGTGGTTATGTGTACATCAAAGTCTCCACATAATTTTATTTCAAGCAAACCTTTATCAAATAATGTGCATGCAGTCATACTCTACTCTTTCCTTTCCTCTGACATCAAATCAGGATGTGCCTAGGCACACTAAGCCAAAACATGCTTTAGTATGCAGTTATAATACAGTTGAATTACTGGCAGTCATGCTTTATTAGTTACAATTTAGCAATGACACACACAAATATATACATTGTGAGCTTTTAGTGACAAAACAGCAGGACACAGACACAAGGCTGATCCACTCTCCAGTGTGTTTCTGTGCTACTTACAACTTTCAGTGATATATAGAATAGAGGTTTTCTATCACAGTGATAGATCCTGTATAGCATAACTCATGTCAATACTAGTCCCACCAGCCAGGGGCGGACTGACAACTCATGGGGACCCTGGGCAATAGGCAATCATGGGGCCCCTGTGTCCTTGCCCAAACTCAAAAAAGCCTATGAAAAAGGTACTTGGGGCATCTCATGGGGCCCCCTACTGACCCCGGGCCCTCGGGCAGTGCCTGAGTTTCCAAATGGTCAGTCCGCCCCTGCCACCAGCTCAGCGTCGGATTTGCACAGGTCTACATACCTATACACCCTGATCAGTAACTTTCTGTTCCTTAAAACACCTCACCTGGGGCTTCTCTACCCCAAAAACTCTGGTATAGAGTGCTTGGCCATGGATCCCGACGTCATTCTCCTTATACTTGATGGTTTGTATGGTCATAGTTTACATGGTTTCTATTTTATAAACTTTTATCATTTTAAGAAAGTATCATTTGCACTATTGAAGTGCTGTGTGTATTTTACTATTCTATTTAGACTTCCCTTGCTAGATTGATGCTGCAGGAGAGTGCTGGATCAGCTCTCAGGTGAGAGCCATGGTACATGACTGCATTGGAAGGCATCACTTCTACCATAGCATCAGGAGGGCATGATCTCAGACCATCTACACCAGGGGTCTCCAAAGTGCATCCCAGGGGCTGGATACGGCCCTTTACTTGTTTTTATATGTCTTTTTGGGTATTTTCCCCCCACTGTCAGTAACAGTGGGGCGTAATTCCAGCCACTGACACCTACAATGGATCACTATTCCTCTCACTGACACCAATGATGAGGCACTGTTGTTCCCACGAACACCTACAATGGAGCACTATTCCTCCCACTTACACCAATGATGGGGCTCTATTCCTTCCACTGACAAACAATGGTTCACTATTCTTCCCCTTAATACCAAATATGGGGCACTATTCCTCCCACTGACACCAATGATGGAGCTCTATTCCTCCCACTGACACCAATGATGGGGCACTATTCCTCCCACTGACACCATGATGGGACACTATTCCTCTCATTGACACCAATGATAGGGCACTATTTCTCCCACTGACACCAATGATGGGGCTCTATTACTGACAAACGATGGTTCAGTATTCTTCCCCTTAATTCCAAATATGGGGCACTATTCCTCCCACTGACACCAACAATGGGGCACTATTCCTCCCACTGACATCACAGATAGGGCACTATTTCTCCCACTGACACCAATGATGGGTCACTATTCTTCCCCCCTAATACCAAAGAGTGGGCACTAACCTCCCACTGACACTAACAATGGGACACTATTCATCCAACTAATACAAAAAAGGGGACAGTATTTACTCCCACTGATGCCAGGACATTTCTGCTCCCACTGGCCACATTCCAGCCCCCCTAAAGTTTGAAGAACAGTAAACTGGCCCTGTGCTTAGAAAGTTTGGAGACCTCTGGTCTACACAAAAGGGGAAGAGAGGTGGCTAAGGCCCATATGGAAGAAAAATATATTTAAAAAATATTCTTCCCAAATATATTGCGATATATTTAAAATGCTACAATTTTGGCCATATTCAATATATTTCAAAATAAATTAAAAAAATTATATATATATATTGCATGTTGAAATGTGTTTTATTACAAAATATATGAAAAAATACATTTTAAATATACTGTACGTTTTTAAAAATACAAATCTACATTTTTGGAATGCATTTACAAATATATGTAAAAACATATGTTAAAATGACTTTTTTATATGTTAAAAAAATCTGAAGACTATATTTAAAAATATATATTTTTAAAAATATGTTTTTAAAATATATTCTTCAGATTGTTCCATGCTAAGACCCCAAGGGGCCACACAGCTTTCAGGCCTCACACTCCCAGGGCCCTTAATAGATATCCAAGAGGACAGAATCACACCAGTCACAGGAATATGGCCTTCCTCCCCGTATAACCATAATGATCTCAGTAGCGTTGAAACTGGTAATCCTTTTCACAGGAACATCAGCCGGCTCAGATACACCCCAAAGGACAAAGAGAGAGCACTCCCATAGTGTAGTAATTTTAAAGCAAAAACTTTAATGGAGAGATGCCAAATGAACACTTACATCACCATGCTCCGCTAACAGAACAAGGAGATAATCAGGTTTCTCACCAGGGTGCTCTTTTTCCATTAACTGGCCCAGGGGGTGTAGGAGTACTCACTCAGCCTCAGTCCTGTGAGCAGAATCAAGTAGGTGGCTGCCTTCAGGCCTTCTGCTGGGCTGGCTCTACTGGTGCTCCTCACTCTGGGGGCCGGTGAGGCTGAGCAATCCTCTTTTCCAGTGCCCTGTCTGTATGAAGGCCTCTTCCCACTGGGCCCTCTACTAGGCTCCTGCATCTCAGCTTCCTCACATCTTTCACCCAAGCTCTCCTGCTGCTGAGCAGGATCAGTCAAATTTAAGGGGTGTCCTGACCCCATGCCAAGCCTCCTATGTGGGGATTGTTCAGGATCCCTTAAGAGTGCAGACCAGCTCATCCTCACCCCCACCCACTGAGTTCTAGAGACTTCTCCAAGGCTCAAGATCAGGGGGAGGTATCAGTGAGCTGATCTGCAGAGCCTCTTAGCCTTGACCGAAATTTGACCTTCTGATTATTTTTTCCCTGCTGCTACTCAGCCTTCTAACTAAAAATAATCATCTAGCTCCCCCTAGCTAACTATGAGGGTGATACACATACATTGATATATTTTCCAATAAAGTAATGCTGCTGCCTTGACTCCTAAGATCCTGTCCACTCATTGTGTGTGGAGAAAAGGCTTTTGGAAGATGTAGTTCTGGGAAGGGGGGCATGCCTGCATCAGTAGGAACTGACCCACCAGCAGATGTGCCTGCAAGAACCTTAGATGTCTGGCAATCATGTATCAGGGAGAAATAAACACTGTTTTTCACTACAGGAACAATGTAAAAGAAAAATATAATGTTGGAACTCTGTTACTCTAGAGGAGGAGAGAGAGGTTTGGGACTAAATTAGGGTACCGCCTAGTGTGATAATAGTGAGGTCTGACAAACCCCAAACTGCCCCAAATGGGAAAGTGAGGCTAAACACCATGTCACATAATTTATACTTATCTATCAGCACAAGACTAACTATATAAATCCCACTCTTGAAGAAAAGTTATTCACTTCCACCCTTGAAAGTTAATCAAAAATTATATACAAACATCTTTCCTTTATACAAAATCAAAATGTCCCCAATGTCTTTAATCACCATATGCAATTTCACAAAATAAAGTCTTTTTCTTCTTTCAAAATGAATCTCTCTCTTAGTTCGTGAAGTTTCCAATGATCATAAACCTCAAAAAAAGACAAAACTCAAAATAGTGTCATACCCTTTATAAAATACGTGCCATTCACTGTGAGTCATGCAAAACACATAACTAGTGCAAAACAAACAGACTTTTTAAAGAAAAAGTCAAGGAAGTGACGAAACGCGTCAGGACACGTGACGCTGACGCATCGACGTTCACCGGAAGTGCGATCGTGGCCATTTTGGAAGTGGGAACATGTGGTTGTTCCCTTGCTTCACAAACACAGAGTGGAATTGTCTTTGCTATGAGGAGCTGTTTTCTCCAATCTTAAATGTAAGTTGCTGAATAAATTAGTATTATATTTTACCCACCTTATCTAATTGTGGATTAATTTATGAGGGAAATGGAGGAGAAATCTGAGAACTGAGTTGGATCCTGAAGAAAGATGTCATCCTAGCTTATGATATGCCCTTCTGATATATATATAGGATAATTATTCACTGTTACACGAGTTTGAGTGTTATATTGTGATTTCATGGGCTTAAGGTGATCACTGTTTTTGGATATAGTGTGGTTATACACATCATTTGAGTGAATCACTGATTTGCTGCAGTAGACACAATTGGAGTGTTGTCACGTTTGGAGGATTTGGATATATATGTGTATATAATATATATATATATATATATAGATTTTTTTTTTGTTTGTTTTGCACTAGTTATGTGTTTTGCATGACTCACAGTGAATGGCACATATTTTATAAAGGGTATGACACTATTTTGAGTTTTGTCTTTTTTGGAGGGTTTTTGATCATTGGAAACTTCATGAACTAAGAGAGAGATTCATTTTGAAAGAAGAAAAAGACTTTATTTTGTGGAATTGTATATGGTGATTAAAGACATTGGGGACATTTTGATTTTGTATAAAGGAAAGGTGTTTGTATATAATTTTTCATGTCACATAATTGTCACCCTCATTTCCCCAAAATTCAAAAGTCAGTAACATGGGTAAGATTAAGGTTTGCCTGTGGGAAAAATATACAGTAGATAAATACCATGTTTGGTAACTAAGATATCATCATTTCATTCTGGAAACACATATACTGCTCTATAGATTGAGGAATCTTGTCAAATACTGTATACCCAGGGTAACTTGGTATTAAGAGTGGCTTTGCTAGGGATTATAAAACACTCAAGAACACCTACCACACACCCCTTAGACCTTTTAATTAGCTGGAACTAGTCCTGTAACACCTTCTCCAGAGACAAGAAAAGGCTGGCAGCTATCAATTTACAATCGGAAATACCAAAAATTACTGAGAGACAGGTTAGGAGCGCCAGTGACTCTTGCAACATCAGATTGGACTTCGTTTTCATGTTCCAAACGCTGCACTGTGCCAAGACCAGACAGACTTCACTTCACAGGTATTTTTCAGTTTCTTTTTAATATTACTTATGTCTATTTTGTAATATATTTTTGTAAATATTTATTGCAACATTTTTCTTTTTTTATTAAAATAATTTAAAAAGATGTATTTAAAGTGGAGCTCCACCCAAAAGGGGAAATTCCGCTTTAAGCGTTTGTCCCCCGCTCTCCATTAAGGATTGGCACCTTTGGGGAGTGGGTACCCGAATTTGACAGGTACCCACTCCCACTTCCGCTGCGATTGCCTAGGCAATCAGAAGTGGAAGTTGCCCTCCTCTCTCTCCCCGTAGTCTTCTGGGACACGTGACAGGTCCCAGAAGACTACGGGGTCATTCACAAAGCGCAGCGCTTCTCGCGAATGCACAGTGAGCACCCGGCTTTGAACCCGCAAGCTGTCACAGGCGGGTTCCCACAATGAAGATGCCGGCACCAGGGATAGAAGACAGTCGGTGAAACCAGCCATGGTGAGGACACCGCTGGAACGAGGGACAGGTAAGTGTCTGTATTTTAAAAGTCAGCAGCTACAGATCACCAGATGAAAATAGAAGAAAGAAAGCCTAATAAAGAAATCTTATTTAGCCATCACATCTAAGAATTGGGAAGCTGCAATATAATGTTTTCTTTTGGGTTTAAACTGCTTTAATTTTGCAGATGAGCTGCCCAACCATAACATCATTTGAATGAACCTGTGTTTTTCAGACTTTACGAACAACTTTTGTTAGCTTGCATTTTGGGGGATTTATTGTAAACTTCTAGACAGCTGGAAAACCTGGGCATTTATTATAGTTGAGCAGTAGATTCTGTTATTCAGTGTAATACTAGACACAGATGTAACAATCAGATTGTTCCATATACTGACTATTCAGATAAGTAAAAGCAGTCTGCATACCAGACATTCGTCCCTGGGTGCACACTGCTTTAACCTCCTTAGCAGTGTTCCTGAGTGTAGCTCGGGGTAAAATTTCTATACCAAAAGCGGTAACCCCGAGCTACACTCGGGCTTACCATGCGGCGCTGCTCTGGGGGTCCCTGCAGCACTTACCTTGTCCTTCGCTCCCGTGATGTGTCCCCAGCCATCTCCTCCGGCCGATGCCTGCATCCGGCTTCTGTGTTCCGGTCCCTGTGACGTCGGGACGTACGGGCGCCGGAACCGGCGGGAAATTTGAATTTTTTTAAAAATTTCATTTTTGCTGTCATTGCTGTTTCAATGCATTTCACATACATTTTGTCCCGAGTGCTTTGTCCTGTGCCCTGCCTGCATTTTGAATGTTCTTTCTGCCTGGAAACTTAGAAACGTCCATGGCGTCCAAAAAGCGTCCCTTTAGGTCAAAAGCGGTTTTAGATCAGCTAGAGAACAGCGATAGTAAATCAGAACCACTTGCAGAATTGAGTAATAATGATTTGTGGGGAAATTCGTCAGACACTGAAAACAATTTTGCGACTTTGCTCAGCAATGTGCGAATTTGCCTCTGTATTTCAAATTTCAGTGTTTTTGGTTTGATTATATTATTGAATTAAATTTATTATTATATTATTATTTTTTATGATTATTTATTAAATTATAATTTATGATTTCGTGTTTCAAATTTTATCATATCCGGAATGTTTAATAGACTCTTGTTCGTACAGATTTCAGTGAGTTATTCCTAAAAATTACAGCCTACAATATAAAACTACATATTTCCATGCAAAAAAATGGTACCGCTTTCAGCACAAAAAATCGGAAAGAATCATACCGCCGAGGAGGTTAAACATTGGTACCATTCAGTGCAATGTCCAGCCCTGTCCAACTGGAGCAGCTTTCAGCCTCTTAGCCTAGGTTCACACCTATGCAGTTTGCATTTGACCCATTTCTGCTCTGCATTTTGGGTTGTGTTTTGCGCTTTTGCACCTGCGTTTCTGACACGGTTTTGATGCGTTTTGCATTTTTGAAAAGTTTTCTTGTTGCTAGGCAGATTTAAAACACAAAACGCAGCAAAATCGCACTACATGCTTTTTTGCAGTGTTTTCATTGAAATCTATAGAACCAAAAACACAACATTTTGCGTTCAAAAAAGTCCATGACCCTTTCCAAAAAACGCACTGGGTGAAAACGCTGAGATGTGAACGTGTCCCACAGGAAATCATGTTAAATGGACTGTAGTGAATTTCTGCAAAACACTGCGGAAAATGCTTAGCTGTGAACCTAGGGTTACAGAGTTTTACAGAGCCCCAACCAGAAAACTCGGATCTCATGCGCCAGGACTAGACACCCAGTGTATATGAAGCTTTATATTTGCCTGTACGGCAGCGGGTATGCTGGAAACATCCCATTATCAGCACAATAAGAGCTGCCATAGTGCGAGGTTTCAGTAAACCAGGACAGGTAAGTATAAACCTTCTTTCTTCACAGGGTATTAAGGAGAAATTAGGTAGAAATTCAACCACAGTAATCCTTTTCTTTAAAAATTTATTTGCGCTTAGTGAAGCAAAAACAAAAAAGAGTGCTGCTCCCAAAAAAGTGGAATAATAACCTTACAACAATCTAAACATACACTTGGTGTGCATTTCTACATTTATAGCATGACAAAATACACTTGCAAACCTTCTTAAAACAAAAAGGCTAACAAATCACAACTTTATAATAAATAGGTGCAATCCGCCGTATGAAAAGTGAAACCAGCCATATAAAAAGTGAAAAAGTGCTCAGTCCAACATATATTCTCCAAGATTCAATCAAATCTTAAAAGGTGATGAGCAAATGTGATTCCTCCACCGAATAAATGATGAGCCTCTTACCAAAAATATTGATCTCACTTTCCAGAGATCAATACACACTTGTGTGTTCCTACTCTTTTCACTGATTGGATACTGTCACCGCCTCCTCAGTATAATGTGACAGACACCAGAAGGAAACTTCTTGTGCAATAAACAGATATTCCCTCTGGAGGAGAAGTTCAAAGGACCGCAATGGTGTTATATTGTCTATCATGAAGGCTGCTGCCAGACTCATCCACCTTACCAACTGTTCTGTACTTGCCACCCCTCTCCGCCAATCCCTCCACTGGCTTCCCATTGTCCAACGGATAAAATTCAAAACATTAACAATAACATATAAAGCCATTTATAACTCTGCCCCAAATTACATCACTGATCTGGTCTCCAAATATCACCCAAACCATACTCTCTGCTCCTCGCACGACCTCCTGCTCTCTTGCTCCCTTGTCTCCTCCTCCCATGCTCATCTCCAGGACTTCTCCAGAGCTTCACCCATCCTCTGGAACTCTCTATCCCAATTTATCAGACTATCGCCTACTCTGTTTACTTTTAGGCGATCTCTGAAAACCTATCTCTTCAGGGAAGACTATCCTGCCCTCAGCTATTAATGGAATCTTCTATTCCTCCTACCAGTCCATCCCTCACAGTTACTACCTTTTGTACCACCAGCCCCTCCCTCTTAGATTGTAAGTTCCAAGGAGCAGGGCACTCCTAACCCTCTTGTATTGAACTGTATAGTTGCTGTATTGTCTCCCATTATATTTTTCAAAAGAAAAAAGGTAGCTCAGAGTTAGACTTTAACCACCTCCTGCGTGCCATATAGTCCAATGCTGGGCGCAAGGTGGATCTCTCGTTCTGGGAGGACATCATATGACATCCTCCCATTCTCACCGCGCATGTGCGGCTCCGGGAGCACGCAGCACGACGATCAGCGGTGCGCTGTGTCCCTCGGACACAGCGGATCAACGATCCACGGAAAGATCCAAAGATGTCGGCTCGGTCATGTGATCAGCCGTGTCCAATCACAGCTGTTCACATGTAAACAGGGAAATGCCGGTTATTGGCAATTCTCTCCCCACGAGCTGTCACGCTGACAGCTCGAGAGGAGAGCCAGTAATCGGCATTCCGCGGAGGGGACATGTACACTGATCATCAGGGCACTGATGATCAGTGTGCCGTGATGATCAGTGTGGCCCCAGAAGTGCCACCTGTCAGTGTCCATCAGTGCCAGCTGTCAGTGCTGAACAGTGCCACTTGCCAGTGCCACATCAATGCCACATATCAGTGCCCATCTGAGCTGCCTTTCAGTGTCATCCATCAGTGCTGCCAATCAGTGCCGCCTATCAGTGCCATATATCAGTGCAATTTATCAGTGCTGCCTTTCAGTGCCCATCAGTGATGCCTGTCAATGCCCATCAGTGCTACCTACCAGTGCCTCCTCATCAGTGCCACCTATCACTGTCCATCAGTGCAGCCTATCAGTGCCCATCAGTGCAGCCTCATTAGCGCACATCAGTGAAGGAGAAAATCACTTATTTACAAAATTTTATAACAAAAACTAAGAAAAAAATTTTTTTTTCAAAATTTTAATGGTTTTTGGTTTAAGAAAAAATAAAAATCCCAGAGGTGATTAAATACCACCAAAATAAAGCTCTATCTGTCACAAAAAATGATAAAAATTTCATATGTGTACAGTGGTGTTTCACCGCGCAATTGTCATTCAAAGTGCGACAGCGCTGAAAGCTGGAAATTGGCCGGGCAGGAAGGGGGTATAAGTGCCCTGTAGCCTAGTGGTTAAACAGGCCTTCAGGAGTCTTGAAAGGACACTATACTTTGTAGCAGCTTTTCCCCTTTAGGAGCAAATTGGATCATGTTTTGCTGGGTTTTTTGCCTTCCTCTGGAACAGCTGTAGGTATAGGATTATAACTTTTTTTTTTTTGGTTGAACTGGACGGACCTTTGTCCTTTTTCAGCCAGACTAACTATGTAACTATGTAAGTATTATATAAATAAACAGCGCAAAATAGACCTAAAATCAAATATTAATAAATCACAAAATATAAATGTCCCATATCAATAAGTGCACTTATTGATATGGGACATGTATATTTTGTGATTTATTAATATTTGATTTTAGGTCTATTTTGCGCTGTTTATTTATATATTTCATTGTTTGTGTATTCACATTTTTTGCACAGCAGCAATTTAGAAGGGTGATTTACTTAATTTGTATTTGGCGCAGGAATATTTTTCTTTTATTTTAACTATGTAAGTATGTCTGCTTATTTTAACAGCCTCCTGCCCGACATATAAGGAAATGATGGGCGCAAGGCGGTTTTTTCGTTCTGGGAGGACGTCATATGATGTCCTCCCACTCTAACCGCACGTGCGCGCCCCCTGGGGCGCGCAGCGCGGCGATCGGTGATGGACAAAGCGGATCACCAATTAACGGAAAGAGCCTATGACGTTGGCTTGGTCATGTGATCAGCTGTGTCCAAACACAGCTGATCGCATGTAAATAAGGAAATGCCGGTTATTGGCATTCCTCTCCTCACGAGCTGTCACGCTGACAGCTCGTTAGGAGAGGAAAGCCAGTAATCGGCATTACTCAGAGGGGACATGTACACTGATCATCAGGGCACTGATGATCAGTGTGCCCTGATAATCAGTGTAGCCCCTTTAGTGCCACCTGTCAGTGCCCATCAATGCCACCTGCCAGTGCTCACCAGTGCCACATCAATGCCACATATCAGTGCCTACCAGTGCACATCAAAGCCATATATCAATGCCCATCTGAGCTGCCTCTCAGTGCCAGTGCCACCTATCAGTGCCAGTCAGTGTACATCAGTGCCACCTAACAGTGCCAGTCAGTGCTGCCTATCAGTGCCACCTATCAGTGCTGTATATGAGTGCTGCCTTTCAGTGCCCATCAGTGATGCCAGTCAAAGCCCATCAGTGCCACCTACCAGTGCCTCCTCATCAGTGCCGCCTATCAGTGCAGCCTATCAGTGCCCATCACTGCAGCCTCATTAGCGCACATCAGTGAAGGAGAAAAATCACATTTACAAAATATTATAACAGAAACTAAGAAAAAACATTTTTTTTTCAAAATTTTCAGATGTTTTTGGTTTGTTTAGCAAAAAATAAAAAATCCAGAGGTGACTAACTACCACCAAATTAAAGCTCTATCTATCTAAAAAAAATTATAAAAATTTCATATGAGTACAATGTTGCATGACCGCACAATTGTCATTCAAAGTATGACAGCACTGAAAGCTGAAAATTGGCCTGGGCAGGAAGGGGGTATAAGTGCCCTGTAGGTAAGTGGTTAAATTAAAAAAAAATGTTTTATGATATAACACCATTGCCTCACTAAGTTCTGGAGCAACTGCACTTGCAAAGTGCACAGTCTATTTACCTTTAAGAACTAGAACTAAATAGAACTAAATCAACCCTATTGTGTCTGTATGCACCAAAATTAATTTTATTATATTTTTTCCCAAAAGTATGGGTTTGGAAAACATTTGCGCAATTATCATGCAACCTAAAAAATTGCAGCTACTATTTTTTTTATATTACAAGGCTGGGCCTCTGCTTTTGAAAAATATATTATGTTCTGGGGTTTTATTCAATTTTTTTTGGCCAAAAATGCATATTTTTACATGTGTGCAAAAAATGAAAAAAAAATACTCTAGTGCCAAAGTGGTTAAGTGAAGGATAGTTTGATATACTTGAATCTAGGACTGATCATTTAGCATAAAGCTAGCCATAGGTATGGGCTGCTACAGATGATACAGCCACTAAAAAAAGAGATCTGTCATAGGCATTTGTTGCTGTTTCTTTCTGTTTGTTTCTGTCAGATGAGCATGCTGGACACACTGGTGCTAGTCAAGGCATTTTTTTTAAATCATTTTTTTCACTGAGGTTAGTAAGGCATGAGTGTCCCCAGAGCAGGGGAGGACTGACCATTTGGAAACTCGGCACTGCCCGAGGGCCCGGGGTCAGTAGGGGGCCCCATGAGATGCCCCTGGTACCTTTTTCATAGGCTTTTTTAAGTTTGGGCAAGGACACAGGGGCCCCATGATCCCCTATTGCCTGGGGGCCCCATGAGCTGTCAGTCCGCCCCTGCCCCAGAGATTATAGTTTATCCATACAGTAGACAATTTGTTTCCTGATTGTTATTGGTCTTTAGGTAGTCATGAATGACCTTTTAGGATGTTTGTAGATGGGCAGATACCCCCCCCCCAATTACAATAGAGACATCTGCCAGATTTTCAGTTGATCAGTGCACCATGTGAACTCACTGGCATACCCTATGGTGACAGTGGCACACTGGCCATATTTCAAAATGTATCTAAGTCCATTTTTGTTGTTCTGGTTAGGATCAGTGTCAGGTTTTTATTGCTGCCTGTGTACCTACTGGGGAGGATCATCTTCTCAATTTGTCCTGGTCACCAATTACCCATTGGGAACACTTGTCTTCAGCTGCCCATACATGCATTGAAATGTGACTGCTGGAAAACGTAGCTTAAAAAACATCTGTTTAGCCGTGTTTGCACACCGTGTTTATGAGCGTTTGCGTTTAGAAGCGTTTTTTAAAGAAAACCTCAGGAGACCTTCCAAAATGCCCAGAATGCACTGAAAAATATTAAAAAAATAACCATTTCAGACATTTTGAGAGAGAGAGAGCAGAAGCAGTATTTGTTGAGATTAGCTGTCTTTTTATTTTTTTTGTGGTGTTTGGATGTGTTCCAGCTCATTTCTGTGCAGAAATTATTGCAGCAGTGTCTAATATTTTCTTTCATGCGAAACCTCAAAGTATGGTGTACCAGGTCCAAAATGCTTTGCATGCATGTTTCATGATGAAAAAAGGCTCTGGACAGCATCTGGAAATGGAAGAGTTAAAAAAATGTTCCAAACGCAAATGCTTATAAATGTGGTTAGCTGCTTTTACAAGCGTTTGGCGTTTGAAACGCTGATAAAATCTACTCCCGAACGCAAGTTTGGTGCGTTAAAAAAAACGACTGTAAACTCAACTGCCTGTAAATGAGGATGTGTACACAGACACATGGAAAACAATAGGGAGTGTTCAGGGGCCGCTGAAAAAAACGCAGAAAAGCTCCTAAACGTGAGTTTATGAGCCACAGTGTACATGGAGTCTTATACAGGATTTATATAGCACCAACAGTTTGCGCAGCGCTTTACAAAATGAAGGTAGACATTACAGTTACAATACAATTTGGTACAAGAGGAAACAGAGGGCCCCGCTCATTAGAGCTTACAATATAGGAGGAAGGGTTGAGTGGTACTACAGGTAATAGCTGTGGGGGGGATGAGCTGATGGAGGAAATAAATGGCAGTTCACTAGTTAGAAGCAGGATAGGCTTCTTTAAAGAGGTTTTCAGGGATTCTCTGAGCCTGGGTTCACATACAGTGGGGCAAAAAAGTATTTAGTCAGCCACCAATTGTGCAAGTTCTCCCACTTAAAAAGATGAGAGAGGCCTGTAATTGGCATCATAGGTAGACCTCAACTATGAGAGACAAAATTAGAAAACAAATCCAGACAATCACATTGGCTGATTTGGAAAGAATTTATTTGCAAATTATGGTGGAAAATAAGTATTTGGTCAATATCAAAAGTTCATCTCAATACTTTGTTATATATCCTTTGTTGGCAATGACAGAGGTCAAATGTTTCCTGTAAGTCTTCACAAGGTTGGCACACACTGTTGCTGGTATGTTGGCCCATTCCTCCATGCAGATCTCCTCTAGAGCAGTGATGTTTTGGGGCTATTGCTGGGCAACACGGACTTTCAACTCCCTCCAAAGGTTTTCTATGGGGTTGAGATCTGGAGACTGGCTAGGCCACTCCAGGACCTTGAAATGCTTCTTACGAAGCCACTCCTTCGTTACCCGGGCGGTATGTTTGGGATCATTGTCATGTTGGAAGACCCAGCCACCTTTCATCTTCAATGTCCTTGCTGATGGAAGGAGGTTTGCAATCAAAATCTCACGATACATGGCCCCATTCATTCTGTCCTGTACATGGATCAGTCGTCCTGGTCCCTTTGCGGAGAAACAGCCCCAAAGCATGATGTTGCCACCCCCATGCTTCACAGTAGGTATGGTGTTCTTTGGATGCAACTCAACATTCTCTCACCTCTAAACACGACAAGTTGTGTTTCTGCCAAACAGTTCTATTTTGGTTTCATCTGACCATATGACATTCTCCCAATCCTCTTCTGGATCATCCAAATGCTCTCTAGCAAACTTCAGACGGGCCCGGACATGTACTGGCTTAAGCAGGGGGACACGTCTAGCACTGCAGGATCTGAGTCCCTGGTGTTACTGATGGTAGCCTTTGTTACGTTGGTCCCAGCTCTCTGCAGGTCATTCACTAGGTTCCCCCATGTGGTCCTGTGATTTTTGCTCACCGTTCTTGTGATCATTTTGACCCCACGGGGTGAGATCTTGCGTGGAGCCCCAGATCGAGGGAGATTATCAGTGGTCTTGTATGTCTTCCATTTTCTAATTATTGCTCCCACAGTTGATTTGTTCACACCAAGCTGCTTGCCTATTGCAGATTCAGTCTTCCCAGCCTGGTGCAGGTCTACAATTTAGTTTCTGGTGTCCTTCGACAGCTCTTTGGTCTTTACCATAGTGGAGTTTGGAGTGTGACTGTTTGAGGTTGTGGACAGGTGTCTTTTATACTGATAAGTTCAAACAGGTGCCATTGATACAGGTAATGAGTGCAGGACAGAGGAGCCTCTTAAAGAAGAAGGTACAGGTCTGTGAGAGCCAGAAATCTTGCTTGTTTGTAGGTGACCAAATACTTATTTTCCACCATAATTTGCAAATAAATTCTTTCCAGATCAGCCAATGTGATTGTCTGGATTTTTTTTCTCATTTTGTCTCTCAAAGTTGAGGTCTACTTATGATGCCAATTACAGGCCTCTCTCATCTTTTTAAGTGGGAGAACTTTCACAATTGGTGGCTGACTAAATACTTTTTTCCCCACTGTATATGCGGCAGGGGCGGACTGACCTTTTGGAAACTCGAGCACTGCCCGAGGGCCCGGGGTCAGTAGGGGGCCCCATGAGATGCCCCTGGTACCTTTTTCATAGGCTTTTTTGAGTTTGGGCAAGGACACAGGGGCCCCATGATCCCCTATTGCCCTGGGGGTCCCATGAGTTGTCAGTCCGCCCCTGTGGTGCGGTATATCGCATGTGATTCACACAGGAACCGCACCACATTCCTATGTAAATCACGTGATTTTTGTGCGGTGCGATTGGAGCCATACATTTTGTATGGCTCTAATCACACTGCACCCGCACCAAAAACGTGCAGGGCCCCTTTTTGGGTCCGCACTAGAATCGGATCGCATGGGTATTCACACCTGTGCAATCCGATTCTGCACATCGCACCATGTTTTGCATATCAATTTCGGAGTGTTGTTAACTTAACATACACACCTGCATCGGTTCACGTGAACGGGGTGCAATTCTGATGCGGTGCAGAATTCGCACAGAAGCGCTGCAAATTCCACACAGCATCAGTGTGAACCAGGGCTAAAGGAGGATAGATTAGGAGATAGATGGACAGATTGGGGTAGGGAGTTCCACAGGATGGGAGAAGCTTGGGAGAAGTCCTGGAGGTGCATGGGAGGAGGTGACACAGGAACTAGAGAGCAAAAGGTCTTGGGAGAATCGAAGAGAGCGGTTTGGTTGATATTTTGAGACCAGGTTGGTGATGTAGCTGGGGGCAGAGTTGTGGATGGCTTTGTAAGACCTCAGGAAGGTTTTACCCCTTTTTTTTTGCAAGGATAAAAACTTGATAGGTATTCTGAACCCTTTCCATGAAATCCAAAAATTAAAAAAAATTATATTTTCAATGGATTTTATGCGAGATGTAAGTTTGTACTAGACCCTCCTATCCTCACACCCAGAAGCTGCTTTAAAAAAAGAAAAAAAAAAGGACAAGTCTCTTCTAATGGGGGAAAGTTGGCGCTTTGATTACATTGTTCTTTGTGTGGGCAGGCAAGCGATAGGAAAAAAAATATCCTATGCCAAGTCAATGTTGTAGCGCCTGGTGGTCTCGGCACCAGGGGCGGACTGACAACTCATGGGGCCCCCAGGGCAATAGGGGATCATGGGGCCCCTGTGTCCTTGCCCAAACTCAAAAAAGCCTATGAAAAAGGTACCAGGGGCATCTCATGGGGCCCCCTACTGACCCCGGGCCCTCGGGCAGTGCCCGAGTTTCCAAATGGTCAGTCCGCCTCTGCTCGGCACCCTTTTAATACCCATCAGACAGAAGCCTGGCAGTCCCTGTCCAGCAGCAGCAGCAGTGTGAAGCCAGGACAGGCTGTATTGGGTGAATTGCAGGTTGAAGGGAGCTGCTGGGAAGCATGCTGTATGCATCAGCCTCCCTCCCCTCTCCTTCACTCCTCCTTCCCTGAATATGATCGCAGGAGAAGCAGGGCAGCTGCTTAGAGGTTCGCTTCTCCTTGCCTGGCCCTCTCCCACCCTGTGAAAGCATTTGGTGACAACGCTGCTGGGGGAAAGAGAGAGAGCCTATCCCTGCCCATTGCCAGCAGCTGGATCCTCTGCCCAGTGCCCAGCAGCACAGCACCCAATGGCTCAGATCTCCCTTGCTTCTGCTTGTGACAGATAGAAACCAGTGCAAAGAGCTTATTGTCTGCAGGACACAGCTGGCCATCACCCCCCAACCATGGTGTCATGGATCATATCCCGGCTTGTAGTGTGAGTAACCCCCCTTGTGTGTCTGTGTGTGTATGTGTCCACCCTGCCTGCAAGGGACACTGTTCCCTGTGTCAGTGCAAGGTGATCTGCCAAAGCTATATATAGCTGCTCCATGTGTTGCAACTGTTCAGAAAAAAAAGATCCCCTCCCAGGGGGCACCCTGGTTCTATAGAAGTGCATGTTGCTTATTCATTTTAGCTGCAAGATTTTTATTATCAGGGTCTTTGCATGTATGATGATTTAAAAACAGCCTTTTGTTTGTGCATGGGGATAAAAAAGGAGTTACATGGTGACACCAGTAGGGGGCTCTGCAGTGACTCTGTGTATTACCTATTACAGGGCTCTACTGGGGGGATCAGCAATGCAAAGATGGTGTGCAAAATCCCAGAGCAAACAGATTTCATCTTTTACCAGGCTGGGATAGCAGAAGAGGGTGGGCTGCGAAGGGGGACAGCACACCCACCGGCCTTTGATTTTAGCCCGGTAATGCACAGCATAATGAAATACATGTTGTGCATATATAGTACATACTACAGTCTGCGTGTTAGGATGGGCAGCTACCCTAGGTTCACGCCTAAGCGGCTTCCGCAGCGTTTTGCAGAAACACACTACAGTCCATTTAATGTGAATACCTATGGGACAGGTTCACACTATAGAAACGTAGTCCAGATGTGTTTCTGCATGCACGTTTTTGATGCATTCCAGTGCGTTTTTAATGCATTCCATTTTATTTTTTCCCCTCTCTTTTTTTCAATTTAAATAGGGACACTGGCTTTGTAGTGCGTTTTTGGTGCGTTTCGGTGCATTTTTTATGCATTTTACCGCGTTCCAGTACAATTCTGTGCAGAAAAAAATGCAGCGCGTTCTACTTTTTTTTCTGCAACCGGAACACATTGGAACTGCAAGCACTGATGTGCACTATGACATTGACAACCATATAACCTACTTTCTGTGCGTTTTGGATGCAGAAAAAAAACAACTGAAAGGCATGTAGTGTGAACTGGCCCTAAGGCTAGGTTCACACTTCTGCAGTTTGCGTTTGTTGCTTTTATACAGTGCTTTTTGAGTGTTTGCACATTCGATTTTGACGCGTTTTTGCCACTTTTCTTATGCATTTTGTGGGGGGTTTTTTTCAACTTGTTGCTGGGCAGAATGAAATGCAAAATACATAAAAAATGCACTGCATGCTTTTCTGCAGCGACTCCATTGACGTTTATAGAACCCAAAACACAACGTTTTGCTTTTAAAAAAGCCCCTGAGGGCAAGTTTACACTACATGCGTTTCAGTTGCTTTTTTTCTGCATCCAAAATGCACAGAAAGTAGGTTATATGGTTGTCAATGTCATAGTTCACAGTGCTTGCAGTTCCAATGTGTCCCAGTTGCAGAAAAAAACGTAGAACATGCTGCATTTTTTCTGCACAGAACTGTACTGGAATGCAGTAAAGTGCATCAAAAACGCACTGGAATGCACCAAAAACGCACTGTAATGCACATGTCCCTATTTAAAGCGCAGTTCCACTCACCCTGTCTAAAAATAGTTTTTGTAGCTGCTGACTTTTAAAAACAGCCACTTACCTGTCCCTCGGTCCTGCGGTGTCCCCCCCGCAGTCCGTTTCACTGGCCGTCCTGTATTCCAGGAGTCCGACATCTTCAGTGTGGGCACCCAGCTGTGATAGCTTGCGGCTTCACAGTCGGTTACCCACTGCGCATGCGCGAGTAGTGCTGCGCTTCATGAATGGTCCTGTAGTCTTCAGGGTCCTGTCCAGGGGCGGACTGACAACTCATGGGGCCCCCAGGCAATAGGGGATCATGGGGCCCCTGTGTCCTCGCCCACACTCAAACCACACCCAAAAAAGCCTATGAAAGGAACCAGGGGCATCTCATGGGACCCCCTACTGACTCCGGGCCCTCGGGCAGTGCCCAAGTTCCTGAATGGTCAGTCCGCCCCTGGTCCTGTCACGTGTCCCAAAAGACTACGAGGAGGGAGGGTGGTAGTACACCTTCTGCTTTCGACTGCCTAGGCGATCGGACCAGAAGTAGGAGCGGGTACCTGTCAAATTCGGGTACCCGCTCCCCCCCGCCCCCCAAATGTGCCAATCCTTAATGGGGAGCGGGGGAGCAGTCCTTAAAGCGGAAATTCCCCTTTTGGGTGGAGCTCCGCTTTAAATTGAAGAAAAATAGGAGAATAAATGAACTGGAATGCATAGAAACGCGCATGCGGAAATGCATCTGGAGCACATATACACTGCGTTTCTATAGTGTGAACCAACCCTGAACCTTTCCAAAAAAATGCACCGGGTGAAAACACAGAGATGTGAACCTCTCCCAATCACGTCAAATGGACTGCTGTGCGTTTCTGCAAAACGCAGCGCAAAATGCATAGTTGTGAACCTAGAATAAAGGATTGTCAGACTGAGCTTCAGCTAAGTGACAGTCAGGGGGTCAGCAATCAATTATTTATTAAAGGCACAGCTGCTAGGAAGTAGCTTGGGGGCAGAGCATGTCCAGACAGAAATCCCTGTATTATTTGCAGTGTCATATCTTATAATTACATGGGAGTGCTGCAGCACGGATGGGGCTCATGGATTGCAAGGCCCACTGGAATGACACAATCTATACACTGTGCTTATTTATTATTACAGTTTATTTTGTGATGTTTACAATTACTGGCCTTTATATTGCATGTGATTTGAAGAATAAAGCCATATTGTAACAATATTTTGAAATCAAGTTACATGTAACATTGCAGGGCCAGGCTGTTTCCTGCCGGAATCCATTGTATTGTCTTCCTCAGCCCTCTGTTTTACAATGGAACACAGCAATGGTCATGGAAAATCTCTGTATTGGCTAGGAGTGATGAATGACATCCATACCTGCACTGGAAAATGACAACTGGGGAATCAAAACTAAAACTAATTGCTATAGGGTGGCTTTTCTCAACCTTTTTTTGTTTTTTTTCCCTGGAGGGGCCCTTAAATTTTTTTTTTCCAGGTCTCGGAGAACTAATAGCAGATGCGGATTTTAAGACATTCTCTGGTCTAATCACTTAGTCAGGGCCCTGTCCCCATTTAGACAATAAAAACTGTATTAGTACCTATTCAGAGCAAACCTATTGCATACAATAGTTACTGTATTGCATTTGCTGTCCTTCAAAATGCTTGATAATAAACTTGGTTTTTGGGGGGTTTTTTCATTTCTTGGTTTCACTGGTCAACGTTGGTGAAACGGAAAAGGTTTCTCCATCAGAGAACCCACTCTAAAAATAATGATATTGCTGTGCCTTAGTGTGATCACTTTGTACAATGTTTTATATAGAAGAATAAATAATATAGCGTATCTAGCATATTTGACACCCTGGGTAGACCACCTTTTACACCTTTTTTCTCCGTGAAATAACATATTTAGTAGTAATCTTGAAATTAAGTAAATAATAACAGTAAAGAAATGTAGACAGTAAAATTGTTGGTGTTCCCTAGCATTAGTGTTTAGTGCAGTAGTGCCCCCTCGCATTGTTGGTCAGTGTAGGCCAGGGTGTCAAACTGGTGATCCTCCAGGTGTTGCCAAACTACAAGTCCCATCATACCTCTGCCTCTGGGAGTCATGCTTGTAACTGTCAATCTTGCAATGCCTCATGGGACTTGTAGTTTGGCAACAGCTTCAGGGCGGTCAGTTTGACACCCATGGTGTAGGCGGTAGATCAAATCACCGGTGCTCACTGCTCATGGAAGCCCTAGAAACCTCAGGAGGAACCCTAGGGATTCTCAAAACCATGGTTTCTGCTCTAGGGCAGGGGTCTCCAAACTTTACAAATAAAGGGCCGGTTTACTGTCCTTCAGGCTTTATGGGGGCTGGACTGTGACCAGTCGGAATGGAAAATTCCCCGGTATCAGTGCTACATCATTGGTTTTAATGGGAGGAATCGTGACCCATTGTTGATATCAGTGAGATGAATGCTGCCCCATTGATGGTGTCAGTAGTGTGAATGGTGCCCCATCATTGGTGTCAGTTGGTGGAATAGTCCCCCAAGGGCCAGATAAGGGCAAGCAAAGGCCACATCTGGCCCCCAGGCTGCAGTTTGGAGACCATCTCTCTAGGGCGATACAGTTTTCATTTCAGAAAATTTGATAAATTAGACTGCTTTAGGGCAATACAGACAGTTCTCCTTTCCGACACCTTGACAATCAAGGCCCTTCATTTTTGACTGTGGAAGAAAAGAAAGTACCTGTGTTTTCCATATCCGCTAAAAACGATTCTTTGTATAGGCAAAAACTGTAGCTGCTGACTTTTAAAATACAGACACTTACCATCTTCTCTCCCTGGCGCCGGTATCAGCTTGCGGCTTCACAGCCGGGTGCTCACTGTGCATGTGCGAGAAGCGCTGTGCTTTGTGAATGGCCCCCGTAGTCTTCTGGGACCTGTCACATGTCCCAGAAGACTACGGGGAGGGAAGGAGGAGGACAACTTCCGCTTCTGATCGCAGTGGAAGAGGGAGCGGGTACCTGTCAAATTCGGGTACCCACAACCCCCCCCCCCCCCGCTCCCCAAAGGTGCCAATCCTTAATGGGGAGCGGGGGAAAAAAAGGCTTAAAGCAGAACTTCCCTTTTTAGGTGGAGCTCCGCTTTAAAGTTAAGAAAATTCTCATAAAACAGAATACAACTTTGGAAGTGATATGATGTGATCTATTGTATTATAATGTATTCTTTCACTTATGAGGAAGCATGGTCTTGGTCGTTGATTTTTTTTATGAACGAACACTGTACTGATTAAATGAAAATTGCTCCTTCTGCTAGAGTTCAAGAACTTTTCGTGCTTGTCTCTTCTGGTAATTTTGCATGAACTGTCGTGATCAGTTCTCAAAACCTGTGTAGTAAGATTACACATCAGATTATCGGACGATCGCTTTGAAAGCGGTATTTTTCATCTGATGTTCTCCTCGTGTGTACTAAGCTTTACTTTGCTTTTGGTATTTTTTTAAATTTGGCTTTTGTGCACGTATCATTGTCCATTCCAGCTGCTGGCTCGGCAGGGTGTGGTAGGACGTGTAGTTCCTTAGCAGCTGTCTGACCAGTTTATCGTATGTGATATTTGACAATAATTTAGTTTTAGCCCCCAATCACACTTGAATGTAAGGGTTTTTAAGTGATATTTGTACACATATATTTATGGAGTTTGGAGGCTTGACTGAGTTTGTTTTAGCCAATGGAAAGCTAGTAACTAGGAGGAGACAAAAAAATTGCATGAAAAAATAATCCCCCCCAAAGGTGCCAATCCTTAATGGGGAGTGGGGGACAAATCTTTAAAGTGGAACTTCCCCTTTTGGGTGGAACTCCGCTTTAAGTTATGGGCTGCCTTACTGGTAGGATCACCAGCTGAAAATAACGTGTTAAAAAAGCCAAAAAAAAAGAAAAGAAAATGAAGGCAGCCACCATATGGTCAGCTGTACTGTGTAGTTCAGCTTTGTTTCAGTTTTTATACATTAGCTTCCTTGCAGTAAAGTACAATTCGTAGACTTGTGCTATCAAGTATTCTGTATATACAGTATACACCAATCAGCCATAACTTTATGACCGCTGACAGGTTAAGTTAATAACATTGATTATCTCGAGACAATGGTAACTGAAAGTCAGATAAGTGAACATGTTGTCTCTGAAGTTGATGTGTTGAAAGCAGAATAAATGGGAATCACAGTTTGTTGCAAATGGGGCTGCATAGCCTCAGACTGGTCAAGATGCCCATGCTGACCCATGTCCACAGCTTAAAGCACCTACAATGGACACGTGAGAACTAGAACCTGGAGCAATGGAAGAAGGTTTCCTGGTCTGAATAATCATGTTTTCTTTTACATCATGTGGATGACTGGGTGCGTTGCTTACCTGGGGAAAGAGGTGGCACCAGGATGCAGTATGTGAAGAAGGCAAGCTGTCGGAGGCAGTGGGATGCTTTAGGCAATGTTCTGCTGGAAAACCTTGAGTCCTGTCATTCCTGTGGATGTTACTTTGACATGTACCACCTACATAAACATTGTTGCTGACCAAGTACACCCCTTTATGGATATGGTACTCTCTGATGGCAATGGCGTCTGTCAGCAGGATGAGCAATGAGCCCTGCCGCACAGCACAAATGGTTCAAGAATGGTTTGAGGAACACAATAATGAGTTTGAGATGTTGACTTAGCCTCCAAACTTTCCAGATCACAATCCAAACAAGCATCTGTGGAATGTGCTGGAAAAACATGACCATCCCATGGAGGCCCCACTGTGCAACCTACAGGACTTAAAGGATTTGATACTTTCAGGTTGGAGCCAGGTACCACAGCATAACTTCAGAGGTCTAGTGGCATCCATATCTCGATGGGTCAGGGCTGTTTTGGGGACCTACACAATATTAGGTGAGTGGTCACAAAGTTATGGTAGATCGGTGTATGTTTAATGGCACGAGCGTTAGTACAAGCTTCTCTGTATACCTGGAGCGGCATATAGAAGAACCGATCCCCTCCATCCTGCACCTGCTGAATGCTGCTTTTCTCTCCCTCCCACAGGCATTAAGCAGTTGTAGGAGGAACATAGAGATGATCATTTCCTCTATATGCCGCACCCTCTGACACTCTTATCCAGCTTATTTCTGCTGCCCCTGGGCCCCTGTGCTCTCTCCTGCCCCCCTCATCTCCCCTCCTGCCAGCTGCTGTGTAAAATGCTGTCCGGATTAAAAGTTTCCGGTCCCTCCCTTGTCTGAATAGACAGTCCATGATCGGTACCAATCACTGACTCTGTCCGTCCATAGCTGAAGCATAGTAAATTGTGTTTAATATGCTTCAGTTTGTGAATGAATGGGTTGTTCCTGTCCATTCATTCTTGTGCAGCTGAGGCTGCAGAGATGGAGATTGAAGGCTGTGTCCTCAGTCTCCTTTCTCTGTCCCAAAGGTGGAACATCAGAGGTCTGTTTAGACCCCTGATATCTCGCCAAAGCCCCCAACGGTGCTCCTAAAAAAATGTAAAAAATAATATTGTAAAAAAAAAATTGTACTAAAATAAAATGGTAAAAAAAAAAAATAACAAAAACTACTTACACCAATGGCAGAACTACCAGGGTCACAAAGGTCGTACTTTCAACCGGGCCATGGTGTTCTGCCATCTGGCTTGGAGGGAAGGGCTCTGGGAATGGGTCAAGGGGGTTCTTCATGGTTTCTTGCACCGGGGCCCTGAAAGTCCTAGTTATGACTGACAACTCATGGGGCGCCCGGGCAATGGCGATCATGGGGCCCCTGTGTCCTTACCCAAACTCAAAAAAGCCTATGAAAAAGGTACCAGGGGCATCTCATGGGGCCCCCTACTGACCCCGGACCCTCGTGCAGTGCCCGAGTTTCCAAATGGTCAGTCCGCCCCTGGTTACGCCTTATAGTGACATTGTTTAATGGTAGTTATATTTAGAATTTTTTAAATATTGCTGTGGCTTGTTGTTTTCAAGTAAACATGAGGCTAGCTTTTTCATGATACCGCCCCCCATCCCCTCATCTTCTACAACCTCAGCTGCTAAGAAAAGTTATATCAAACTTACCTATTACCTGAGGCAGCTTCCCTCCAGTTCCCGAAACCTAAACACAACCATGGTGGCTGGTCATGTGGGTGCTGACCATGGGAGATATTCAATCAGGGGGAGCCAATCAGTGGCTGAACACAGATCTCACCTTTTGTCAGCATCCATTTTATTCTACTGATGTGGCTATCCTCCAGTACCAGAGCAGCAGGCAGGTAAGTATTGCACTGCTTTTCTGAGCAGTCTGGGTTGTAGATTGGAAAGGGTGTAAAACTGTTTAGTTTTATAACAAATTTAGCATTGATTTCATTTTAAAACAGAGTTGGAATTCCCTTTTTTCAAAATCCTGTATTTATCGGTGAGTAGTCAATGGGCTTACTGGATAGAAAATCAGCTGTGCTTTGCAAAACATCTTCTGCACAATAGAAGCTTAGTAAATATTTTCATTAAAAGGACCACAATTGTGATTGATACATATTTTAATCTATGATACGTGCGGGGTTAATACATGTGTTGATAGTATTCAGTGTACGAATTCTTTTTTTTAATCTGCTTTCCTCCTAACACATATTATTTTACATAGTCAGATGGAAAAAATGTGGCAATTGTATTAATTTTTATTATTAAATCTAAATGCAGGTATATAGTTTTCTATGGGCCCATATACACAGCTGCATAAAGACCAGTAAACCAGCACTTCTTTCAGTTCTGTAAAAAAAAGAAAACAACAACTTGTGTCTGAGGTCCTGCCTATGAGACATATTTTACTCTTTAGATTTGTAAACATTTGGGGTAAAGTTTAACCACTTCACCTCAGGAAGGTTTTACCCCTTCATGACCAGAGCAATTTTTTTTTGCTATTCAGCACTGTACTACTTTACCTGGCAATTGCGCAGTCATGCAACACTGTGCAAATGATGTATCCCGCGCCATCTATAAGTGAAATATGTGATAAATATACCACACCAAATACACATTAGTTGGTATATTGCAATTACTATACAAATGAAATATATATATTATATATTTATATATATATAATTTTTTTCCACACAAATAGAGCTTTCTTTTGGTGGTATTTAATAACCACTGGGTTTTTTATTTTTTGCTATATAAATGAAAAAAAAACCCAAAATTTTGAAAAAAAAAATTTTTTTCCGTTTCTCCTATAAAATTATGCAAACAAATCTTTCTTCATATATTTAGTGCAAAATGTAGTCTGCTACATTTCTTTGGTAATATTAGTCTGTGTGAAAGTTATAGAGTCTACAAACTATGGTATATACATCTGAAAATTGATCAAACCTGATGTACTGACAACTTCATCTCATTTCTTGAGGTCCAAAAATGCCAGGAAAGTACAAATATCCCCAAAATGACCCCTTTTTGGAAAATAGACAGCCCAAGGTGTTTAGTAAGAGGCATGGTTTTTTGAAGTTGTTATTTTTTTGTCACAATTTTTTTTGAAAACAAAGAAATTAAACAACTTTTTTTCTCACAATTTTTTTTTCATGCTGTCACCAGTGCAGGTGGTCAGGAATACTGACTGATGACAGTAGGTTAGAGAAAAAAAATGTTTTATTCAATTTTTATTTATTTTTTATTTTTTTACCATTCCTATTTTTGCATACTTTAATCAGAGTATTTCAGTGTCACTGTACTTCCTTGGGGGGGGGGATGATCAGAGATCTTTATTGCTTATAACAATGATAATCAATGTTATAAGCAATAGTTTTAACTGTCATGAATGGCTTTCTATTCAAGATAGCTTGCTTACTGTTGACATGCTGTGATTCGCTACAGCTGATCACATGGTACAGGGTGCTAGGTACCATGTGATAGCTGTGGGCCAATCACAGCATCACAAAACAGCGGTCATGGGATTGCACTGCTGTGGGCCCGAGGGGGCACGCTAGTCAGCATGTGCTAGGGGATGCAGGCGTATGTCGCCTAGCCTGGCTGTGCCACCCACCTGCAGTAGATGTACTGTGTGTGGGCAGCATGCTAAACATGCACAATGAAAATGTACTCTATTGGAGTGCAAGAACCGCCTGCATGCTAGCAATGGAGGGAGATAGACAGCAATAGCTACATTAGGGTTGTATGCTTGTCCGTATGTAAACATTGCACAAGCGTTGCATGTGTACAGCATACAGAGCCAGCTTTTGACAACAAGATCCTGCATACTAGTTGCTGTATTTTTATATGGCCATGTGCATGTACTCTATATGTGTCAGCAAGGAGGTGGGCCTTATTCTTTGCTGCCACATACAGTATATGCGTCTCCATTTTCTGTCAGGAGAATGCTCAATTGCATGCCCCCAGCACTGTGACTGCGCTGTCACCAACAGCTACTGGTCACATTGCAATGATCAAGAGTAGGTAGGATGAATTTCTGATGATATGGTCACCGTGACACCAGGTCACAAGGATGACATGATCAGGATGCCTATGAAGTGTGTCAGGTGCTAAGGTTAAACAATGCCTTTGGCATTAAGGGGTTGATCACATGTCTTTATTTATATTTTTCTTCATATTTATATGCAGATGAAGCTCTCTAGCAAAAGTGGCAGGAAGAGGGGTTGGAACAAATTATAACAATGAAAAGGCTGCTTAAGCAAACAGCAGGATTTCTTTTATTGTTAGGATACTATAGGCTACATTCACAATTTACACATTTTATGGCTAATGCTTTTCCCTTTGAAATCAAAAGAAATGCAGGAAAATGTGTGTCATCATGTGCTGATGAGTGCTTTAACACACATTAAAATGCCGACGGATGTCAGTGCATGTTTGAATGTGCATTGACATGCATGTTTACTTCAATGGACACACGTGTGTTTAAAAATGGACATGTGAATGCAGTAAGTGGGATTTAGCAAAGGGTAACCATTGTAGTAGCAATGACTATGATATATATATATATATATATATATATATTCGTGGCCAAAAATATTGTGACCCCTGCATTTCTGTCAGATAATGCCCACAAAATTGTTGCAATTACATAACAATAACATACCAATACAAACATAAGAAATAAACGTGAGAATTCTAAAACATTTGTAATTGCAACAATTTTCTGGCCGAATTGCTGCATTATCTGACAGAAATGCAGGGGTTCCAATACTTTTGGCCATGACTATATATATATATATATATACATATAAACACTATATTGCCAAAAGTATTGGCCAGCCCTCCAAATCATTGGATTCACGTGTTCCAATCACCTCCATGGCATCAGGTGTATAAAATCAAGCCCCTAGGCATGCAGACTGCTTCTACAAACATTTGTGAAAGAATGGGTCGCTCTCAGGAGCTCAGTGACTCCAAGCCTGGTCCCGTGGTAGGTTGTCACCTGTGCAATAAGTCCATCCGTGACATTTCCTTGCTGCTAAATATTCCACGGTCAGCTGTTAGTGGTATTATAACAAAGTGGAAGCAACTGGGAACAACAGCAACTCAGCCATGAAGTGGTAGGCCATGTAAATGACAGAGCGGGGTCAGCCCATGCTGAAGCACACAGTGTACAGAAGTCGCCAACTGTCTGCAGAGTCTATAGCTAAAGACCTCCAAACTTCATGTAGCCTTCAGATTAGCACAACAACAGTGCGTAGAGAGCTTCATGGAATGGGTTTCCATGGCCGAGCAGCTGCATCCAAGCATTACATGACCAAGTGCAATGCAAAGCGTCGGATGCAGTGGTGTAAAGCACGCCACCACTGGACTATAGAGCAGTGGAGACGTGTTCTCTGGAGTGGGGGAGAATGTCACCAGCACACTGAGGATCACCAGTATGGGTCCAAAGGTTTTAACGAATGATCACATAGTTACAGTAAGGAAACGTTTCAGAGTCTTGCAGGAACCCTTCATCAGGCATGTCACATGTATAAAAGTGTGGACATTTTTTTGTATCCATCTTCTGGCTTGTGCCTGTCCACAACTTTATCCCAGAGATCTTATAACAGTGACTTGCCACCCATAGTTGATTGTTTGCTTCAGTTGCACTAACAGGGACTGAAATGCTCCAGGAAAGCTCTTTTCATTCTGAGCTAATCAAAATAACCATAGCTGATCACAGTTGAAAGTCAAATGGCTTTGTGTGCCATTTTAAAGGGGGTGATTCTTTTCTATACCCACTGTATATTTATATACACACCAGGAATGACTTTTTTTTGTCAGCGAATACATGCATACACTCACCCCCCTCACTGAACACTCAAATGGGTGTCGTTTAAAGTGATTGTACATTTTTCAAATTTTGTTTTTTAAAATAACAAACATGTTATACTTACCTGCTGTGTATAATGTTTCTGCACAGAGCAGCCCCGATCCTGCTCTTCTCGGGTCCTCCCACCTTCTGAGTGCCCCCAGAGCAAGCTGGGGGCACGTGTGCAGTACAGGACCAAAGCTGGGTGTGTTTCAGCACACAAAAAGGCCTGCATGTGTAATAATACAGGGTTTCATATGATGATATTATCATTGCTCGTATTAGCCACATAAACTTAGCAGAATGCATTGTATTTCCAAACAGTGGTTCTATCAACTAGGTGCATAAAACATATCTGTAAATATTTATGGCTCTGTTTTCTATTTGATATGTATTTTTTAAAGCTCTTATTTCATATAAGATGTTGACTTGCCGTGGATCTTACAAGGTTAAGTATTTCAGGCTGTCTGTTAGGAAGAGATTGGGGCATTGCTGTTCTCCTGCCAATTCATTTTGGGCCAAACTGTTCTTGAGCTACATCCCTGGAAACTGCTGATGAAGTGCATGCAATACTTAGGCCATGAATTCTCCGTGAAGTGCCATTCTCTTTTCTGCTAATCATAAAAGCCTCCTTTTAAAGGGCATATAGTATTTTTAAAATACGGTACATACGCCATATTGCCAAAAGTATTGGTCGGCCTGCCTTTACACACACATGAACTTTAATGGCATCCCAGTCTTAGTCCGTAGGGTTCAATATTGAGTTGGTCCACCCTTTGCAGCTATAACAGCTTCAACTCTTACGAGCATTTGGGCGTTAATTCATTTAATTGTCCAAAATAATAATTTACTCTGGCCATTGAAATTAATTATCACTCAAGCACTAAACGAGCCTAGCCTTAGCATGTGTTTAGATGCATTTACAATCATCAAGTGTTTTTCCTGCCAAAATGCTTCTCCTCCTGGATGCACTGCCAGTGCCTCTAAACTCTCCTGCCACTAAACGCTGCTAAAACTCTACACTATATTGTCAAAAGTATTGGGACGCCTTCCTTTACATGAACTTTAATGGCATCCCAGTTTTAATCCGTAGGGTTCAATATTGAGTTGGCCCCGCCCTTTGCTGCTATAACAGCTTCAACTCTTCTGGGAAGGCTGTCCACAAGGTTTAGGAGTGTCTATGGGAAGGTTTGACCATTCTTCCAGAAGCGCATTTGTGAGGTCAGGCACTGATGTTGGACGAGAAGGCCTGGCTCGCAGTCTCCACTCTAATTCATCCCAAAGATGTTCTTTCGGGTTGAGGTCAGGACTCTGTGCAGACCAGTCAAGTTCCTCCACCCCAAACTTGCTCATCCATGTCTTTATGGACCTTGCTTTGTGCACTGGTGCAAACTGTTCCCACAAAGTTGGGAGCATGAAATGGTCCAAAATGTCTTGGTATGCTGACACCTTAAGAGTTCCCTTCACTTGAATTAAGGGCCAAGCCCAACCCCTGAAAAACAACCCCACACCATAATCCCCCATCCATCAAACTTTACACTTGGCACGATGCAGTCAGGCAAGTACTGTTCTCCTGGCAATCACCAAACCGAGACATATCCATCGGATTGCCAGACAGTGAAGCATGTTTCATCACTCCAGAGAACGTCTCCACTGCTCTAAAGTCCAGTGGCGGCGTGCTTTACGCCACTGCATCTGACACTTTGCATTGCACTTGGTGATGTAAGGCTTGGATGCAGCTGCTCGGCCATGGAAACCCATTTCATGAAGCTCTCAATGCAGTATTATTTTGCTAATCTGAAGACCACACAAAGTTTGGAGGTCTTTAGCTATTGACTCTGCAGACAGTTGGTGACTTCAGCACACTGTGTGCTTCAGCATGCACTGACCCCGCTCTGTCATTTTACGTGGCCTACCACTTGGTGGCTGAGTTGCTGTTGTTCCCAGTTGCTTCCACTTTGTTATAATACCACTAACAGTTGACCGTGGAATATTTAGTAGCCAGGAAATGTCACGGATGGACTTATTGTACAGGTGGCAACCTATCACAGTACCACGCTTGAATTCACTGAGCTCCTGAGAGCGACCCATTCATTCACAAATGTTTGTAGAAGCAATCTGCATGTCTAGGTGGCCATGGAGGTGATTGGAACATCTGAATCCAATGATTTGGAGGGGTGTAACAATACTTTTGGCAGTATAGTGTATGTTACGTGGTCAGGATACCATTTTCTTAAATATCACTTAAAGTTGACCTAACATGAGATATATGTTTTTTCATGTTAAGCACATGCCCACTAAGTAACACATAAATGTAACCCTTTTGCACATCACAGAGATCACAGTACTGCCCGTGGGAAAACATTCATCTTCAGTCTTGAGACAGATCACCTAACACATAGGATCCTCTTCAGTCTTCTCCTGGCTGTGGCCAGTCCTTGATAATGCAGAGAGCATTGCTTACAGGATCACATTAGCACCATTTTCTGTGTTAATACACTGTGAGTACAGCTCCTTAGTGGGCAGGTCCAAGATGCCCTGTACTCACAATATGTCCTCAGTCTTCCAGATCAAATGACATGGGTGTCATTCAACCTGGAAGACTGAGGACATCTTGTGGCAGAAAAAAAAGTACCACCGGGAATATCATCGCAGGAGGTGGGTATTGAAGCCTGAGCTACGTTTTTTTCATTAACACGGCTTGTGGGAATTTTTAAAAAGAGAAAAAAGATAGCTCAGAGTTAGAATTTAAACAGGCCTTCTGGAGTCTTGAAAGGACACTATACCTTGTAGCAGCTTTTCCCATGCAGGAACAGAGAGTGTTTCTTTTAAAAAACAAAAGGATTTTTTTGTCCAGTAAATGCCATTCTTTTCAAAATAAGGTACAGCCATATCATTTCCAGAAGCATGTACGCATGTTTTTAGAAGATTCTGGGCAGGAGATTGTTCTTCTCTGGAACTCATTACCTTCTGCTGAACTTGGCTCAATATGTATCCTTAACACCTAACCTGTCTACAGGAATGCTCAGCTAATGCTCCATCTAGACCAGTGGTTCTCAACCTTCCTAATGCCGCTACCCTTTAATACAGTTCCTCATGTTGTGGTGACCCCCAACCAGGGGGCAAAAGGGGATCATGGGGCCCCTGTGCCCTTGCTCAAAAAAGCCTATGAAAAAGGTACCAGGGGCATCTCATGGGGCCCCCCACTGACCCCAAGCCCTCGGGCAGTGCCTGAGTTTCCAAATGGTCAGTCCGCCCCTGCCTCCAACCATAAATTTACCCAGTAATTATAATTCATGAAGTGTCGTTTTACCTCCAATACTGCTGCTTTCTACACAGCAGCTGCTCTTACACATTGGAAATATGTGTTTTCCCATGGTCTTAGGTGACCCCTGTGAAAGGGTTGTTCGACCCCCAAAGGGGTCGCGACCCACAGGTTGAGAACCACCGATCTAGATATTAGAACAGACAAAGCAAAGACAACTAATTGTGATTGGCATAATAAGAAAAATGAGAATATCCAGTTATAAATGATTATACAAGATCTGTGAAGGGGAACCCAAAAAGATGCATGTTTGCCTTACTTAGCTTTGCTGTTTGCCTAATGAAGCCCCCCGAAGCTCCCAGAGCTGAGAGGTTCACTGTGACTGACAGTAGTTCTTCAGTCAGATTACTGACCTAGCCCACATTCACACTATGCGGTGTGGGACACCGCATGTAATTCACACGGGAATCTCATCGCATTCCTGTGCAAATTGCATGCAAATGTATGTGCGGTGTGATTTGAGCCATACGTTTTGTATCGCATCTGCACCAAAAAGGCGCAGAACCCTTTTTTAAATCCACACCTGAATCTCATCGCAGGGGTGTTCTCACCCCTGTGATACGATTGCCAGAAATGTTTTTCACATTTTGCGATTTGTTTTAGGGTGTCATTAACCACTTCAATACCCCCTTCCTGCCCAGGCCAATTTTCAGCTTTCAGCACTCTCACACTTTGAATGACAATTACGCGGTCATGCAACACTGTACCCATATGAACTGTTTATAATTTTTTTCACACAAATAGAGCTTTCTTTTGGTGGTATTTAATCACCACTGAGTTTTTTATTTTTTGCTAAAAAAAACAAAAAAACACCTGAAACTTTTGAAAAAAAAAACGCAGTTTCTGTTAAAAAAAATAAAATTTCTTCATAAATTTAGGTCAAAATGTATTCTGCTACATTTCTTTTGTGAAAAGAATAAAAATAATAATAATTTAATTTGTATTTTTTTTCACATTTTTCAATTTTTTTTATTACATTTTTTCTGATTTTTTACTATTTTTTTTTTTAACACACTGTGACCAAAGCAATACAATGTTACCATAGTAACATTAAACTACTCTGGGCAAGTGATCAGGATTTTTCTTTTTTTTTTTTTTTTAACACAGTATGATTGCTAATACCAATGTATTTCATTGATATTGGCAATCATTGTTACTGAATGAAACTGATTCATTCAGTCTTTTGTTGTGATTAGCTGTGATTGGTTAAAGCTGATCACATGATACAGATGGGCTGTGAATGGCCCTGTCTGTATCATGTGACTGCTTTGACCAGTCACAGCTAACAACACAATTGATTGGTCTCAGCGGTCACATGACACTGGCAACGGGCTGATGTAGTGATATATATCAAAATTAGGTGCAGCGCTAATATAAAAGTACAATGCATAAATACCGTGCAAAGAAATCAATGGTAAAAGTTAATATCCAGCAATATAAATCAATATTAATCCATTGATATTTTTAAAGTGAATGTAGTACTGATTAAAGTGACCAACATATTAGTGTTAATAAATATATAAAGTGACAGAGGATTCAGTAAGGTGAGTAATGGTGTATAAAGTGCAAAAAGTCCACAAATATTAGTAGACGTGAAGTCCCAATATAGGATCTCGGGTTAGAAGTGATCCCCTTTTTTATCTTCTGGTGATAAATCAAATAATAGAATTGCGCACTCACCAGATGCGCAATAACATCATGCATTTGAGAACACAATATCTCAGAAGGTCAGCTGGATCCTCTTACAGGGCGCTGAACTCCAGTAATTATTTGTATTACCTATTTCCATTGGTCAATCTTGGCACAATGTAAGTATGGATTACACATACCTGATGGACCACTGGGGAAGCTGAAAACCACTGTAGTAGTTGGCACTACTACAGTGAAAGCTATTATCTTCTGGGTATTGCTCTGGTTCTGTGTGAGTGGCTGCCACACTGCACACTGATCATAGGGGGTCGCTCGCTCATCCATGCCGCCATTGATTAAATGCTGTGTATTTTTTTCAAATAATACAAGGTGTTCTCTGATTAGATGAGTTGTAGAGGATGGGCGGTGACATCACAATCTCCACCTCGTCCAATCGGAGATCACTTTGTGTTAATTGAAAAAAACACAAGGCATTCTATGAATGGCAGTGGTTCTGAGCAAGCGGCTCCCTCCGGTAAGTGTGCAGTATGGCAGCTGCTCGCAGGACCTGGCTATCAGTCTAGTAGTGCTGATTACTAAAGCGGTTTCCACCCTCCCCAGCACTTCATCAGATATGAGTAATTCATACTTACCCTGGTTCACAGCCGTGCGGGCTGCGTTTTGCGCGGGCACGAGAGCCCATTCATTTGAATGGACTCCCGTGCCCCGTGACACACAGAGAAGAATTCCCAGCACGTCTGAAAATTCAGCCCGCATAGTTCACAGTATGGTTTCGTTTTCCAGTGCGGGCGGCGTGCCATTAGGACTAATGGCACCCGCCTGTGGGTCCGCATTCCTCTGTGCGGGTGTTGTGGCTGCACAGATTTTAGTGCAGATCTGCAGTGGCACCACCCGCACAGATGCAGGGGTGGACTGACAACTCATGGGGCCCCCGGGCAACAGGGGATCATGTGGCCCCTGTGTCCTTGCTCAAATTCAAAAAAGCCTATGAAAAAGGTACCAGGGGCATCTCATGGGGCCCCCTACAGTGCCCAAGTTTCCAAATGGTCAGTCTGCCACTGCACAGATGTGAACCTAGCCTATGTAAGCAATACAGATATTTACTATAGTACAGTTTTATTGATGATAATCCACTGTCTCTCAGCTCCAGAACAGGGGCGGACTGACCATTCGAGCACTCGGGCACTGCCTGAGGGCCCAGGGTCAGTAGGGGGCCCCATGAGATGCCCCTGGTACCTTTCATTGGCTTTTTCATAGGCTTTTTTGGGTGTGGGCAAGGACACAGGGGTCCCATGATCTCCTATTGCCTGGGGGCCCCATGAGTTGTCAGTCCACCCCTGCTCCAGAGTGTGCATAACACACAGATAATTGTGTTATTATCTGCAGCCTTTTGATGTGTAAATGTAGATGCTGATGTAGCGTAATAGCATTAGAAAAAGATTAACAAGAGAACCCACATTTCAATAAATTACCATTGCTCCCCAAGTGTAAGACCGATCTCAGTGTTTTGTATAATATTAAGCATAGGTTCACACTGATGCCATCCTGTGGAACTCCCTACCCCAATCTGGCCGGCTATCTCTTAATCTATCCACCTTTAGCCCTGGTTCACACAGATGCGGTGCGGAATTTGTAGCATTTTCTGTGCGAATTCCGCACCGCATCAGAATCGCACCCCGTTCATGTGAACCGCTTAGGGTGTGTATATTAAGATAACAACACCCAGAAATCAGTCGCAGTGTGATGTACAGAATCGGATCACATAGGTGTCAATACTCATGCGATCCAATTCTAATGCAGACCAAAAATAGGGTCCTGCACCTTTTTGGTGTGGATGCGGTGCGATTGGAGCCATACAAAATGTACGGCTCCAATCACACCGCACACAACTCGCATGTGATTTGGACAGGAATGCGGTGCGGTTCCTGTGCGAATCACATGCGATATACCGCACCGCATATATGTGAACCCGGGCTGAATCTGTCTTTCTGTAACAGCCTGTATCACTTTGTGTAGACGTTCGGAAAACCTAAACATTGATCTGTTGTTCTGGAGATTGGATATAGGTGACCTTGCCTTGCAGGTGTTCCTGTCACCAGATATGCTTTCACAACAGGGGCTGTGTCTGTGTACAAAACCATGCAGAGTATTCCCAGCTCTCTGAGTCATTGGCGTTCATACAGTGTTCATGTGTATATGCTGCGTTTGGCTGTTATGTTCTAGCAGGGCAAGCCTGTCAACAGGACTGATTTTATTACAGCCATCTGCAGCCCAGAATTTTAGAAATCTCAGAAATATATTTAATATTTTCAGGTACTGATATAACGCCATCAATTTACGCAGCACTTTACATATATATTGTACATTCACATCAGTCCCTAACCCTCAAGGGGTGTACAATCTAAGGTCCCTAACTCACATTCATATACAAGGGCCAATTTAGACAGGATCCAATTAACCTACCAGCATGTCTTTGGAGTGTGGGAGGAAACCAACGCAGGCACAGGGAGAACATGCAAACTCCAGGCAGGTGGTGCTGTGGCTGGGATTTGAACCAACGACCCTAGTACTGCCAGGCGGGAGTGATAACCATTTAGCCACTGTGCATATATGAACCACTTCAGCTCTCACACCTTTATACCATAGGCCTCATGTACACTGGGGCGTTTCAAATCGTGGACGGAATCGTCGTGATTCTGCCCGCGATTTGAAAACACACTGTGAAAATGTTCAGGTGGCATTCATTTTGATGGCACCTGAAATTCGTGGCGTTTTTGCTGCGATTGCGGTGCATTTATATTATTATTCATTTTATTTATTTCAGGTACTTATATAGAGCCGTCAATTTAAGCAGCACCTTACATATATATTACATTCACATCAGTCCCTAACCCTCAAGGGGTGTACAATCTAAGGTCCCTCACTCACATTCATACATACACATACTAGGGACAATTTAGACAGGAGCCAATTAACCTACCAGCATGTCTTTGGAGTTCCGGAACCTTTTTTTCGGCTTTTCGGATTTTATTTGAGCGATTATGGCACCTTTGTCACGCAGAAAAATGTGCCGTGATCGTAGCACTGAAATGAATGGCACCTGAACATGCAATTGTGTGTTTTCACATTTTGACAGTTCATTTTCAAATTGCTGGTAGAATTGCAGTGATTCCATGTCTTAATGAACCAGAGCAAATTATACGTTGATTCTCAGTAACATTGGCATTACTTTAAGCAGAGTTTTCAGTTGAATAAAAAAAAATAAAAGTCAGCAGCTGCAAAAACTGTAGCTGCTGACTTTTAAAATACAACACTTACCTGTCCCTTGGTCCAGCGATGTTCTCACCACGGCTGGTTTTACCGGCTGTCTGTTCCTGGCGCCAGCATCTTCACTGTGGGCACCTGGCTGTGACAGCTTGCGGCTTCACAGCCGGGTGCCCACTGCGCATGCACGAGTAGCGTTGGATTTTGTGAATGGTCCCGTAGTCTTCTGGGACCTGTCTCGTGCCCCGGAAGACTACGGGGACGGAGGGGGGAGGACAACTTCCGCTTTCAATCGCCTCGGTGATCGCACTGGAAGTGGGAGCGGGTACTTTTCAAATTTGGGCACCCACTCCCCAAAGGTGCCATTCCTTAACGGGGAGCGGGGGACAAAGGCTTAAAGTGGAATTTCCCCTTTTGGGTGGACCTTCGCTTTAAGTCCATTCAAAACAAAAGGTGTTCAATGACTTGCAATTCGTTTTCTTTCTAAAGCAGCCATAGCCTGAGTAGAAAAGTCTGCCCACTGACTGCAGCTACAGCTGTTGGGAAGCAGCGGTCTCCTTGTAGAGGTCTATCTTGCCCCCTTGCTGAGTCAGACCTATATTTTTGCTATTAGTAAAACTCATGATTGGATGGCTCTGATTGAGTAGGGGGTGTGCTGGGCCTCTGCAAAGAGATGCTGCTTCCCCGAAGGGATCCCTCTTTGCAGCAGCAGCAGTGAGAGGCTTTCCTAGTCAGGCTGTGGCTGCTTTTAAGTCCTCATTCACACTGGACGTTTTATCAGCGGCTGTTTTTGGCTTTTGATTTTGTTTTTTTCTACAGCAAGTAAACCCCCCAGCATGTTATCCTATGTGTCCATACACACAGACTGTAATCAACGTTTTTTGGCTGGGACGTTTTTTGGCTGTAAAAAAACCCAGGACTAGAGGGAGTTTTTTTAACTGTAAAAATACTCTCATGCTGAAAAACACAGTAAAGTGCCGCAAACCTGCGTTTTTTGATGTTTTTTTAAAAAAAAAAACGCTAAAAATGCAAACGCAGAAAAACGTGGGAAAATGCAGCTAAGCATGGCAAAACGCCACTAAATGCAATGCAAAAATCGCTAAAAAAAAGCTGAAAAACTCTTGTTTTTAATGTGACTTTACACAGCTAATGTTACCAGCGTTATCAAAACGCCCCGTGTGCATGGAGCCTAAAGCAACAAAGACTTTCTACATATTTTGTTTTGAAGCATCAATGATGTGTTTAGCTCATTTAAATTGAAAGTTAATTTGAGCTTCGCAATAAAAAAGTCATATGGTGTGGAGTTAAGCTTCAATTAAATGGTCTGTTCATAAATTCTTAGACGGTTGGCAGCCCTACAGCGGGCACTGACAAAAGTTGATTTTGGCGGTCAGGACATGCTCTTGGTTTAAATGACACAGCAGAATGAAAGCTGCGGACTACCCTGGTTAAAGTAATGTAACCCATGTACTATATTTTCAAGTCCTGAGCTACTAGCCAGGCCTTAGAGTTACTCGCCACCAACAAACACACACAAACAGAGACACCTGTACACACACACACAGACATGTACATATACACACACACATACACACACACACACAGAGAAACATGTACACACACACATACACACAGAGAAACATGTACACACACACACACACATACAGACAGACACATGTATACACACACAGGCACATACAGACACGCATACACACAGATACATGTACATACACAGAGAAACATGTACACACACATACAGACAGACACATGTATACACACACAGGCACATACAGACACGCATACACACAGATACATGTACATACACAGAAATACACACGCACAGACACATGTACATACACACAGACACATGTACATACATACACAGACACATGTACACACAGACACATGTTCGTACGTACACACAAACACACACATACAGTACACACACATGTACATGCACACACAGACACATGTACACACACACATACACATGTACAGATACACACATGTACAATTGTACATGCATACACAGACACACACAAACACACACACATGTACACGTACACACACACATACCCCCCACCATAAAAAGTTGCAGTACTTTGTTGTTCACTCACAGATCCGGGTACTGCACTCTAGGGGGAGGCAGAGAGCACAGCACACACTCCTTGCTTTGCTTTCACTGCGCTCAGCTATTGAGCAGTCTGACGGCTCCCAGTGCCAATGACAGATCCGGCCTGAGCTCCGAGCCTGCTCAGCAAGACGGCCCTGGGGGACACACTCGCCCCCACCATAATTTCCACTGGCCATTGGCGAGCAGGCGAGTGGAAATTTCAAGCCCTGTACTATAGTGTACCTACTGCATGCTTTACAAAGGACTTTTGCACACACACAGACTTGTATGCAGGCAGCTCAGATAGGGCAACCAAGACAGATTTTAACCACCTATATTGTTCAAAGAAAAACTGATATGATGATAAAATGATATAGTGAGAGCCAGGGATTTATTTCAGCCGGAACGTGGGGGAGCACACTGAGCCAGGGTTCACACTGACGCGGTGCGAAATATGCAGCAGTTTCTGTGCAATTTCCACACCACATCATAATTGCACCCCGTTCACATTTACCATTCCTGGTGTGTATTTTAACGACACCAGTTCGCAAAACGCGGTGCGATGCGCAGAATCGGATCGCATAGGTGTGAACACTCATGTGATCTGATTCTAGTGCGTACGAAAAAAAGGGTCCTGCACCTTTTTGGTGCAAATGTGGGGCACCGCATAGAATTTGCATGTGATTTGCACAGGAATGCGGTGTGGTTCCTGTGTGAATCACATGCGGTATGTTGCACCGCACAAGTGTGAACCCAGGCTGGATGTATGTAATGGCAAGGGGTGCTGGAAGGTCTATTGATGCAGGCTGCTGGGGGGATCTATTGTCACTGGTGGGGATCTAATGCACTAGGGGGGTCAATTGTTGCTGGGAGGGATCCATTGTTGCCAGGGGTATTTTGTTGCTGGGGGATCTAATATTGTAGGGAGGGATATATTGTGGCAGGGAGGGATTTATTTTTTCAGGGGTGAATCTTTTGTTGGTGATGGTGATCTATTGTTGCTGGGAATGATCTTTTGTTGCTGGGGGGTCTATTGTTGTTGGCAGTTTTTTTTTTCATTTTCAAATTCCATACAAATTACTTGGCACCACAAAATGATACATGGTTCTGTATTCTCTAATAGGGAAGGTACTAGGAGGTGGGTAATGGGTGGAACCAAGCGACGGTGCTCGGAGGTGGGTAAGGGGTGGACCCAAGGGACGGTGCTCGGAGGTGGGTATGGGTGGAACCAAGCGACGGTGCTCGGAGGTGGGTAAGGGGTGGACCCAAGGGACAGTGCTCGGAGGTGGGTAAGGGGTGGACCCAAGGGACGGTGCTCGGAGGTGGGTAAGGGGTGCACCCAAGGGATGGTGCTTGGAGGTGGGTAAGGGGTGCACCCAAGGGATGGTGCTCGGAGGTGGGTAAGGGGTGCACCCAAGGGAAGGTGCTCGGAGGTGGATAAGGGGTGGACCCAAGGGATGGTGCTCAGAGGTGGGTAAGGGGTGGACCCAAGGGACGGTGCTCGGAGGTGGGTAAGGAGTGGACTCAAGGGACGGTACTCGGAGGTGGGTAAGGGGTGAACCCAAGGGAAGGTGCTCGGAGGTGGGTAAGGGGTGGACCCAAGGGATGGTGCTTGGAGGTGGGTAAGGGGTGGACCCAAGGGAAGATGCTCGGAGGTGGGTAAGGGGTGGACTCAAGGAACGGTACTGGGAGGTGGGTAAGGGGTGGACCCAAGGGACAGTGCTCGGAGGTGGGTAAGGGGTGGACTCAAGGGACGGTACTTGGAGGTGGGTAAGGGGTGGACCCAAGGGAAGGTGCTCGGAGGTGGGTAAGGGGTGGACTCAAGGGACGGTGCTAGGAGGTGGATAAGGGGTGGACCCAAGGGAAGATGCTCGGAGGTGGATAAGGGGTGGACCCAAGGGACGGTACTCGGAGGTGGGTAAGGGGTGGACCCAAGGGAAGGTGCTTGGAGGTGGGTAAGGGGTGGACTCAAGGGACGGTACTGGGAGGTGGGTGAGGGGTGGACCCAAGGGAAGGTGCTCGGAGGTGGATAAGGGGTGGACCCAAGGGACGGTGCTCGGAGGTGGATAAGGGGTGGACCCAAGGGACGGTGCTCGGAGGTGGGTAAGGGGTGGACCCAAGGGACGGTGCTCGGAGGTGGGTAGGGGTGGAGACAAGGGGTGTACCTGCATCCTTGGTGAGAGCCGTCCACAAGTGGGAGAACGTTCTTCAAGCAGTCACAACTTACAGCAAACTGTGTTATTTGTGTTTGCAATGATCTTCAAGTGTGAGTCACAAAAATCTGAATATTGAGCCAAAGTAAGACTAAATAAAGGGATGAATATAAACCCTTCATTGTCAAGGCTGGGCTTAAATACTAATAACATGAGGAATACAGAGATTGTTTGATAAACCTAACCATGATTCTCTTTAATCTAAATGCAGGCACTTACTTTGTTAGCGTTTATTCACTTCTGCAGCAGCCTTTGCTGCCCCTCTAAAAAGTGAACTGCAGTGGAGTGCTTTTCAGACTGTGTTTGCTTGGCGGTGTGGAGGTAATATATTGTCTCCACACTGCCTGATTTAACCCTTAAAAAGCTGCACCACAATCTTGTCCATTCCATGCGGTTGCAGGGCAGTTGTGGCACGGCCTCATAGACCTGCATTGGTTGCATTTGGTGGTGGTAACACCCACCGAATGTGACATGCTGTTTAATTTTTGCTGCTGCTGTGAAGCACAGAATGGCGGTCACAGCATATGTACAGCCCTGCATGCTCTGGTTTATGCGTACAGTTGGTGGTAGTAAAACCAATGGCTCAGCTGCCTAGTTTTACCACCCCTTAACTGCATGCGTAAGTAAAAATTTATAATTCAATTCCTAGCATTTATACATGATTGCAGCTTCTTTAAACGCTAGGCAGGCAAAAGACCCAAATGCATGTCACTTCTCTTTAAGGGCTCATGTACTCGGGATGTTTGGAAAACTCTTTTGAACAATGGAAACTGACTGCTGGAAAACATAGGTTAAAAACGTCAGTTTAGCTGCGTTTGCATACCGCATTTATGCGCGTTTAGCTGCGTTTAATATGCATTTGCGTTTAGAAGCGTTTTTAAAAGATATCCTCAAGAGACCCTCCCGAATGCCCAGAATGCACTGAAAAATAGTAAATAATGAACTATTTCAGACATTTTGAGAGAGCAGAAGCAGAGACAGCAGTATGTGTTGAGATGACCTGTCTTTTCTGGTTGTATTCACTATGGATCCCATCATGAGCATAATGCGGCACGTTCTACCATTTTTTTCCTTCGCACAAAACCTGGAACTGACTGCACTGGTGTACCGGGTCCATTTGAATACATGAAAAACACTTTGCGTGCATTTCTGATCATGAAAAAAGGCTCTTGACAGCATCTGGACATGGAACAGTTAAAAAACACTTCTAATCGCAAATGCTTACAAACGACGCGGTTAACCGCGTTTACACACGTTTACAAGCGTTTGGCCGTTTGAAACGCCGGTAAAATCTACTCCTGAACGCAAGTTTGGTGCGTTAAAAAAAACGACTGTAATCTCAACTGCCTGTAAATGACGATGTGTACATGGACACATAAGAAAACATTAGGGAGAGTTCAGGGGCTGCTGAAAAAAACATCTCCGGAATGTCAGTTTAGCAGCTGCAGTGTACATGAGCCCTAAACCTGACTTCTAGGCATCTTCTCCAGTTTTGTTTGCATTCCTTTGTTCCTTGCTTTGCTGATTATTCCTATAGTATAACTTCCCTAAAGTGGTTGTAGGCCCTTACTTATACCCAGTGAAGTGACTGGCCTCAGGTGATACACAGAGATGGAACAAATCCTCCTACTTAAGTTGTACCTGACTATCCACAGTCTTCTCTTCTCTACAACTGTTCAAAGTGCTGAATTTATAAAGCTTGTCTGAGATTTCAGAAATTAGGGGGCGGAGAGATGAAATTACACAGTGCAGAGCTCAGTGAGGAGAGATCTGAGAGCTGGTTTAAGGGAATAGACACCCCTCCCCCCTCCATGCAGCTCACAGGAACAGAGCTCAGGCTGTCACTCTGCTGGAGGTCCCCTACTGTCACCATTTTTCTCTTGGTGTCAGATAAACTTGTCAGAAATGACTCATGCTGATAGCAGAGGAACAAGACAGCAGACAGAAATGTACACACTATAGAGCAGGGGTGGGCAACTGTGGCCCTCCAGCTGTTGGTGAACTACAACTCCCATCATGCCTCTGCCTTTGGGAGTCATGCTTGTAACTAAGTTTTGCAATGCCTAATGGGATTTGTAGTTCTACAACAGCTGGAGGGCCACAGTTGCCCCTCCCCTGCTATAGAGGGATATGCTTTGTTCATATTTCATGTGTGAGGTTTACAACCACTTTTTCCCACTCCTTTATCCCACTTTCTCTAAAGCTCCCCTTTTATATCACTCTCCGTACAGACGGGATAGAGCAGTGGTCTCCAAACTGCAGCCCAGGGGCCAGATGTGGCTCTTTGCTTGCCTTTATCTGGCCCTTGGGGCACTATTCCACCAACTGTCACCAGTGATGGGGCACCATTCCCTCTACTGACACCATCATTGGGGCATTATACTTCTCATTGATATCAACAATCGGGCACTATTCCTCCTATTAAAACTGATGATGGGGCACTGATGCCAGGGCTTTTCTACTCCCAGCGGCTACAGTCCGGCCCCCCTAAAGTATGAAGGACAGCAAGTGGCCCTTTGCTTAGAAAGTTTGGAGACCCCTGGGATAGAGGAAATAATGTTCTCTTCTCCCCACCCATACTAACCTTCCATCAATTTACTTGAGGTTTTAAAGCCACTTAAATAGATCAGTTCTATCTGCCTCTGTGACACGTGCGGCTTCTCAATGGGCCCTGAGACCCGGGAACAGTTGCCGCAATGAAACCTAATGCCTTCAGAGTTGACACAAATGTCTCCTACAGAGGACGAGATTTCTCCCCACGCAGGCCTTCACCTCTTGTGCCCTGCGCTCAGTAACCAGTTTATCACCTGTTCCGGGATTGTCACGGCAGTACGGGACCTTCTCCCTTTTCATTAGGGGAAGATTTGGCAGCAATAACTCTGACTGTACATACTCCTGTCTGCTGAGATGACAAAATGTTATCGCAATGACATGATACATTAGTTATTCATACTGAATGAAAAAGACAAAGTGTGAATGATGAACGTTGTTTTCCAGCAGGAGTGACTTTCACATTTTGGCCTCATACACACTGGACGTCTATTTCTTCTAGACGCCTTTCCTCCTGCCATCGGCATTTTGGCATAAAAAACATTGGACACTTGTATGAATGTTTAACACGTTTTGGTGCATTTAGCTGCATCAAGCATTTGGGTGTTAATTCATTTCATTGGCCAGAATAACTAGTGTTACTAAACCCCGGACCCTGCATTCGCTATATCTGGTCTCCCCGGACCCTGCATTCACTATATCTGGTCTATCTGGTCTCCCCGGACCCTGTATTCACTGTATCTGGTCTCCCTGGACCCTGCATTCACTATATCTGGTCTCTCCAGAGCCTGTATTCACTATATCTGGTCTCCCCGGACCCTGCATTCACTATATCTGGTCTATCTGGTCTCCCCGGACCCTGCATTACTATATCTGGTCTCCCCGGACCCTGCATTCGCTATATCTGGTCTCCCCGGACCCTGCATTCGCTATATCTGGTCTCCCCGGATCCTGCATTCACTATATCTGGTCTCCCCGGACCCTGCATTCACTATAACTGGTCTCCCCGGACCCTGCATTCACTATAACTGGTCTCCCCGGACCCTGCATTCACTATAACTGGTCTCCCCGGACCCTGCATTTACTATATCTGGTCTCCTCGGATACTGCATTCACTATATCTGGTCTCCCCGGACCCTGTATTCACTATATCTGGTCTCCATGGACCCTGCATTCACTATATCCGCCGCTCTCCCCGGACCCTGTATTCACTATATCCGCCACTCTCCCCGGACCCTGTATTCACTATATCTGGTCTCCCCGGACCCTGCATTCACTATATCTGGTCTCCCTGGACCCTGCATTCACTATATCTGGTCTCCCTGGACCCTGCATTCACTATATCTGGTCTCTCCAGAGCCTGTATTCACTATATCTGGTCTCCCCGTACCCTGCATTCACTATATCTGGTCTCCCCGGACCCTGCATTCACTATATCTGGTCTCTCCGGACCCTGCATTCACTATATCTGGTCTCCCCGGACCCTGCATTCACTATATCCGGTCTCCTCGGACCCTGCATTCACTATATCCGGTCTCCCCGGACCCTGCATTCACTATATCTGGTCTCCCCGGACCCTGCATTCACTATATCCGGTCTCCTCGGACCCTGCATTCACTATATCTGGTCTCCTCGGACCCTGCATTCACTATATCTGGTCTCCTCGGACCCTGCATTCACTATATCTGGTCTCTCCGGACCCTGCATTCACTATATCTGGTCTCCCCGGACCCTGCATTCACTATATCTGGTCTCTCCGGACCCTGCATTCACTATATCTGGTCTCCCGGGACCCTGCATTCACTATATCCGGTCTCCTCGGACCCTGCATTCACTATATCCGGTCTCCCCGGACCCTGCATTCACTATATCTGGTCTCCCCCTACCCTGCATTTACTATATCCGGTCTCCTCGGACCCTGCATTCACTATATCCGGTCTCCTCGGACCCTGCATTCACTATATCTGGTCTCCCCGGACCCTGCATTCACTATATCTGGTCTCCCCGGACCCTGCATTCACTATATCTGGTCTCCTCGGACCCTGCATTCACTATATCCGGTCTCCCCGGACCCTGCATTCACTATATCTGGTCTCCCCGGACCCTGCATTCACTATATCCGGTCTCCTCGGACCCTGCATTCACTATATCTGGTCTCCTCGGACCCTGCATTCACTATATCCGGTCTCCTCGGACCCTGCATTCACTATATCTGGTCTCCCAGGACCCTGCATTCACTATATCTGGTCTCCTCGGACCCTGCATTCACTATATCTGGTCTCCTCGGACCCTGCATTCACTATATCTGGTCTCCCAGGACCCTGCATTCACTATATCTGGTCTCCTCGGACCCTGCATTCACTATATCTGGTCTCCCCGGACCCCGCATTCACTATATCTGGTCTCCTCGGACCCTGCATTCACTCTATCTTGTTTCCCACAGTACACAACCTGGAAATGCAATTATTTTAATAAATAAACTGCTAAATACCTTTTCTCATCAGCAGTTGAAGCAATCTTGTGATTTCGATCAGCGTTCAGCAGCACACTGGTTAAAGCTTGTAGGAGGTGTTTTCTTTCTGCTCTAGGAGGATGCAGAACCCCTGACCCTCTATCTGGACAGTTCTGATTGGCCCTGTACTGATCATATGCAATCTTCCAAGGAAAAAAAACAAAAATCTAGCAATACACACCAAACTGAGCGTGTGCAGGGTGTCTTCACACAATATGTCTTATCAGGAAATAAGAGGGGGACACTGGAAGAAGGGGAGGATCAGAGAAGTCAGGATCAAACAGCCTTTTTACACATGCAGAGGATTAACCCCTTAGGTTCCACAGTGAGTATAACAAGCATGCTTTACTGCATATACAGACTGATTGTACTGTTGTGGCTTTAGTAACACTTTAATTTAAAAGCCTATGTGTGCATGGAAACTAACATGAAGGGGCATTTAGAGGTAGAAAAAAAAAAACACCAGATGCCCCTGGCGCCACGTCTAGTGTGCATGAGGCCTTTGAAGTGTTTGTTGTTTTATGTTTTTAACTCTCTTACAGAGAAACATTTTAGATTTCCCTTCTACTGATTATATGGCAGTGATCAATTTCATTGTTTTGCTAGGGGTTGGTCTGTATTACAGCGACCCTGAGCGTAAAACAAAGGTTCGCTTTAATCCTGGTTCACACTGATGCGGTGCTGAATTTGTAGCTTTTTCTGTGCGAATTCCACACTGCATCAGAAATGCACCCCGTTCATGCGAACCGCTGCGGGTGTGTATGGTAACCTCTTCACGCCGGCCACACACAAATGTGCGGCCTCCCGGTGTCTGGGCCTAGACGCCGAGCAGCCGCACATTTGCGTTCTATTAAAAAAAAACATATGTGCTGAGAGCGTGCGCCCTGCGTGCTTCCAGCACACATGTCCGGTACTCATGGAAAGGTCCCGGTCTCCTCTTTCGATCGGGACCTTTCCCGATCATGTGACCGCCGTGACGACGCATCACAGCGGTCACATGATCCCTAAACCCCGCCCCGTCAGTCCCGTCTCTCGGCTTCTGAAACTCTTAAAGGGCCGGGAGGCGCCGACGTGAAGGGGTTAAGTTAACAACACCCCGAAATCGGTCCGCAAAACATAGTGCGCTGTGCAGAATCGGTTGCATAGGTGTGAATACCCATGCAATCTGATTCTAGTGCGAACCAAAAAAGGGTCCTGCACCTTTTTGGTGTGGGTGCGGTGTGATTAGAGCTATACAGAATGTATGGCTCCAATTGCACCGCACACAAATCACATGTGATTTGCACAGGAATGCAGTGCAGTTCCTGTGCGAATCACATGCGATATACCGCACTGCATACATGTGAACCCGGGCTTATTGTGGGATAAAGGAGGATCTGGTCATACACTGTACAAATTGTGGCCTTTCTCTGAGGAAACAGACAACATTTGCTCATTGGGTGGCCCTGTCAGCTGCCTCATGCCCCACAAACCCCAAATGGAAAATCAAAGGAGCCAGGAAGAAAAATGGCTGCCGAAAAGTGGCTGCATCCAATCAGATGCAGCTGCTGTGCAGGCATTTTGACATCCATCACTGTACTGGAACCAAGTGATCCCCCATCCATGCTAAACAACATGGATGGAAAAATCTCCCCTTCCAGCTGTTGTATTCAAGCATCTGTGGCATTTCTGACTGCCTGAATACAATGGCGCTGCTCAACAGTGACTGCAACTGATGGAATGAACAATTTTCCATCCGGCATAGCTGATTGTTAGGTGGTGCTTGCAGGGCCACCCAATTTTCCACCAGGAAAACTTCAACCAACAATTTTCCACCTGCCTTGATTTTTAATTGGTGCTTGCAAGGCCATCTATGACTTGCACAACGGCAGATTGAGCATGAATCTACCAAAATTCGAGCCATCTATGGGCAACATAATGCACAGTCACTGTGTGGCACTTCTAAGCAGCAAGCACAGATCGCATAGGTATTGAGAACATATGGCTGCCCTCATTTATATGTCCTTCTAGTTCTTTTGAAATAGACATGAGAGTACATTTGAAGCCATTAATCACAGTTGAGCTGCGTACAGGGCAGGGTGGATGGTCTCTTCCATTACTTTGCAGCACTCCCAAGAATTTGGCAACACTTTTTTCTCATTTTAGAGAGCGTAAGGGAATGTTATAAGCCCTGTCAGGTTTTTTTTTTGCCACTTGTGTCCCATTTTGGAGATTTCCCCTCATTTCCTGTCTCACACAGAGTTGTCACTCAAAACCAATATACAGGCATATCACGGTTTACGAACGCCTCGGTTAACGTAATTTTCGGTTTACAAATGAAAATCCATTGAAAATAATGGCTCGGTTTACAAATGTTTTTCACAATATGAATGGATTAATTGGTTTTCAATGCATTTACAATTTATTTTTAATCATGTACCTGTACAGTACTATGCCTTTAAAGTGCACTTTATAAAGAGAGAGTTTTGACCAGATAAAACTTTTTTTTACTTTTTTCTGATCTCTGGAACGGATTAATTGGTTTTCAGTGCATTTATGAATTAATTTTTAATCATGTCCCTGTACAGTATTTATGCCTTTAAAATGCATTTTATAAAGAGTTTTGAGCAGATAAAACTTTTTTTTACTTTTTTCTGACCTCCAGAACGGATTATCTGGTTTTCAATGCATTTATGAATTCATTTTTAATCATGTCCCTGTACAGTATTTATGCCTTTAAAGTGCACTTTATAAAGAGTTTTGAGCAGATAAAACTTTTTTTTACTTTTTTCTGACCTCTGGAACAGATTAATTGGTTTTCAATGCATCCCTATGTGAAACCGCGTTTCGGTTTCCAAATTTTTCGCAATACGAAACATCCCAGAGAATGCATTAAATTCATAAACCGAGGTACGCCTGTATTAAGGAATTTACACTGACCACCTATGTAAGAGAGGATTTTACTATGAGCGCCAAAATAAAGGGGGATATCCACATGAACTACTAATGTAAGGGGGCATTCTCAATTGATCTCTATTGTAAGGGGGGATTTCTACACTGAGCACCAATGAAAATTGGGATTTACACTGACCATGTATTTTTGAATGCAAGCAGTGTAAGTACTTGGTATCAGCCTGTTACTCTCCATGTACAGCAGGGATTGAATGTTAGAAAAAGAAGCAGCACACAGAGCCAATGAGTTCATGTGTTGACAAGTAGAATGCTAATAAGAAAAGAGGGCAGAGTGACTAGGAGATACGCTTATCACTGTGCTGCTTCTTCTTTCACTGTCCAGTCTTAACCACTTGCCTACCAGGCACTTATACCCCCTTATTTACCAGGCCAATTTTCAGCTTTCAGCGCTGCCGCACTTTGATTGACAATTGCGCGGTCATGCAACATTGTACCCATATGAAATTTTGATCATTTTTTTCTCACAAATAGAGCTTTCTTTTGGTGGTATTTAATCGCCACTGGGCGCTTTACTTTTTGCGCTAAAAAAAAAAAAAAAAAAGTTTCTTTGTTTCTATTATAAAATTTTTCAAACAGGTAATTTTTCTCCTTCACTGATGTGCGTTGATGAGGCAGCACTGATGGGCACTGATGGGCACTGATAGGCAGCACTAAAGGGCACTGATAGGCAGTACTAATGAGGTGGCACGAATAGGCGGCACTGATAGACAGCACTAATGAGGTGTCACGGATAGGCGGCACTAATATGCAGCACTGATAGGCAGCACTGATAGATGACACTGATGATGGGTACTGATAGACGGCACTGACTGGCATCACTGCTGGGCACTGACTGGCGGCACTGACTGGCACAACCCCTGGGCACTGACTGGTGGCACTGACTGGCAGCACTGCTGGGCTGCACTGGTGGGCAGCACTGGTGGGTGGGCACAGGTGGGTGGCACTGGTGGGCACAGGTGGGTGGGCACAGGTGGGTGGCACTGCTGGGCACAGGTGGGTGGCACTGCTGGGCACAGGTAGGTGGCACTTCTGGGCACAGGTAGGTGGCACTGCAGAGTGGCACAGGTGGGTGCACTGCTGGGCACAGGTGGGTGCACTGCTGGGCACAGGTGGGCGGAACTTGCGGGCAGCACTGCTGGGCACTGATCATCAGTGCCCTGATGATCGGTGCCGATCCCCGCTCTGACAACTGCCGGTTTTCGGCAGTACTTTCCTCACGATCTGACAGCGTGAGGAAAGTGCAGCCGAGAACCGGCACTTGCATTTTCCTCTGATCAGCGTGTCATTGGACACCGCTGATCACGTGGTAAAAGGCCGCTGTGATTGGCCTTTTACCACATCACGTGATCAGCTGTGTCCGTAGGACACAGCGATCACGGAGATCGCCGGGATCACGGAGAGCGCGTTCTGGGAGGACGTCATATGACGTCCACCCAGAACTGGCCGGCTGCAGTGCAGCCATCATTCGGCTATCTGCAGTCGGCTACTAGTTAAGCTAGGGTAGTTCTAGGGTCAGAAAAGGTGGGTTGAAGGTCGCTGGCCATCAGATTGAGGACATCTTGTGACAGAAAAGAAGAACTGCCGGGGAAACCTGGAATGAAAGAGAATTGCAACAAAAGCTTTTGCTTTTATCTTTTAACTACCTCCTGACTGTGTCATAGCCAAAAGACAGCTACAGCGTGGTCATCCAGTTCTGGGGGGGTGTCTATAGATAACCGCGTCCAGAGGGGCATGCATCAGGCATTCTCTTGATCGCTGTTTTCTTTGGACACAGCTGAGCACAGATCAAGATAAAAGGACCAATCACAGCAGCCCTTTACCATGTGAATAGCTGTGTCCAATCACAGCTGATCACATGTAATTAAAAAATTGCTGGTTATCGGCATTTCCTTTCCTCATGCTCTGTCACTGTGCGAGGAAAGGAGAGCCGATAACAGGCAATCCTGACAGCACACATTTACACTGATAATCAGGGCTTTAATAAGCAGTGCCCGGATTATCAGTGCAGCCCCATCAGTGCCCATCAGTGCAGCATATTAGTGTCCATCAGTGCAGCATATCAGTATAGTATCCAGGGGTGTATTTACCACAAGGCAAACAAGGCATTTGCCTAGGGCGGCTTTGTCAGGGGGGGCAGCACAGCTCCTTGGAAGAAGGGACACCACGTGGCATGGGGACCTGGTAGGTTCCGAGAGATGCTGTGGGTTTCATGACGGTGTATGCACAGCCCGACTCTCGTTCCTGAGTATGTCCGGAGCTGTGAAGGTGAGTGTCTTTCTCTCTCTCGCCTTGGGGGATGGTGGCTGGTGCATGGGGGTAGTGTTAGTGGAAGGCTTGGGTGGAGGGCATGGGTGCCCTTGGTCAATGTCAGGGTCTTTCCGCGGGGGGCGGCAATTTTTGTGTTGCCTAGGGCAGCACAAAACCTAAATACACCACTGATAGTATCCAGTAATCTGCCAGTAAAGACTGTATAATCAGAGAGGTGTTGATAAAGAATTATGACAGACAGCGCACTCTGAATACAGCAATGCTGATTGGTTATTTAAGCAGCCGTGTGCTGAAAGGTGCTGTGCTTTCAAGTCAATGACTTTGTAGAGCGGGATGTCAGCTGATAAAAGATATGCATGCTGCTGAATTAATAAATCATTATGACTTAGTAGTTACTGTCTGTCGCTGTGCATGGTATTCAACATTCCGAGAATTATTCAGTGTGCTTCTGTCTAGCGTCACTTGAGGCAAAACTGTTTTGGATAGAATGCTGTCTGTGTTGCTGTCCCAGTTTGGGAAATTTTCACTCACTTCCTGTCACCCATCACTAGAAATTATGGGATTAACCAGGGGCAGACTGACAACTCATGGGGCACCCGAGCAATAGGGGATCATGGGGCCCCTGTGTCCTTGCCCAAACTCAAAACAACCTCTGAAAAAGGTACCAGGGGCATCTCATGGGGCCCCCTACTGACCCCGGGCCCTCGGGCAGTGCCCGAGTTTCCAAATGGTCAGTCCGCCCC